>NC_047112.1:33844247-34144247 GCF_902500255.1 Thalassophryne amazonica | reverse complement strand
TGCAGCCCCATATCATCAATGACTGTGGAAATTTACATGTTCTCTTCAGGCAGTCATCTTTATAAATCTCATTGGAACGGCATCAAACAAAAGTTCCAGCATCATCACCTTGCCCAATGCAGATTCGAGATTCATCACTGAATATGACTTTCATCCAGTCATCCACAGTCCACGATTGCTTTTCCTTAGCCCATTGTAACCTTGTTTTGTTCTGTTTAGGTGTTAATGATGGCTTTCGTTTAGCTTTTCTGTATGTAAATCCCATTTCCTTTAGGCGGTTTCTTACAGTTCGGTCACAGACGTTGACTCCAGTTTCCTCCCATTCGTTCCTCATTTGTTTTGTTGTGCATTTTCGATTTTTGAGACATATTACTTTATGTTTTCTGTCTTGACGCTTTGATGGTCTTCCTTGCTCTACCAGTATGTTTGCCTTTAACAACCTTCCCATGTTGTTTGTATTTGGTCCAGAGTTTAGACACAGCTGACTGTGAACAACCAACATCTTTTGCAACATTGTGTGATGATTTACCCTCTTTTAAGAGTTTGATAATCCTCTCCTTTGTTTCAGTTGACATCTCTCGTGTTGGAGCCATGATTCATGGTCAGTCCACTTGGTGCAACAGCTCTCCAAGGTGTGATCACTCCTTTTTAGATGCAGACTAACGAGCAGATCTGATTTGATGCAGGTGTTAGTTTTGGGGATGAAAATTTACAGGGTGATTCCATAATTTTTTCCTCAGAATTGAGTGAGTCCATATTTTTTTCCCTCTGCTTGGTCTAAAAAGTAACCGTTACTGACTGCCATAATTGTTTTTCCAGATTTCTTATAGTGTTTCTTAAAGCCAGAAAGTTTGCCATTTGAAATGACTTTAGTTTTGTGTCATGTCTGTGATCTGCTTTTTTTCTACAAAATTAAACAACTGAATGAACATCCTCTGAGGCCGGTGATTCCATAATTATTGCCAGGGGTTGTAGTTCTCAGAATCTAAAGGTGGAGGGGTTTACCAGGACTTCACACCTAAGTCAGATATCTGGCTGTACATCTGTTCCCTAAAACCAATTTAAACCTGTTTTCAGTCCATATATGGAGGTGTCTTTCAGTTTTAGTACGCCATTCTGCAGGCAGTGAGAAACCACAATTCTGATATCTGCACAGATGAAAGTTCAATTCCTATGTCAGGAGAGTCAAACATTTTCACAGGAAGTCAGCAGAAAAAGGTTACACAGAGTTCAGTCAACAACAGTAACATATTTGAACAATTAATAATAATGAAACATTATTCCAAATGCATGATAAATCATCCAAAGGATTATGTGTACTTTAGCAAAACATAAGATCTTTAAACATATTATAGCATAAGCATCATGCCCAGCATCAAATGACTTTATTCATAGTGGTCAATTCCGGGCTTACCTATAGGAAGTCAACAACACATGTCAGCAGTTACACATGGTCAATACAATACATCATAAACACATCACAATCCTTAATCAAACCATATAATATTGTATCATTTCAAAATCATCCTAAATCAAACACTCATCAAAGCATAAGCATGCTTATCATATACCTATAAATGATACACCAATATGATTGGATAAAACACTAAAGAATAAATAGCAATACACCCTTTTCGCAGACGGGTAATATTTTTCATACCACCCAAGTAAAACCCACAAAATGAATGTCACCTTGGTAATCAGCCAATCCGGACAGCGGAGCGGCGCCACAACAAAGAGGTGCGGTCAGAGGAACTGTGAAATACTGGTGAGTCATTAATTTCTTACGTGTCCAACCTCGTAGGTTGATTGTTAAAATTGAATTCATTAGTTCTAAAAGCCATCATAATTATTTATAGGAAAACGTTCTATTTTTTTTCTACTAAGGTTTGAACTTTGAGTGTTTAAACAGAGAGAAAAGTGAGAAAATGTTAATGCCTGTTTGAGAAAAGTGTATAAAGTGTGTAGTGAGGGGTTTTACAGCCTTAAACATCTAATTGTAAAAAATAACGCTGACTACTTCACGGATTTCGCCTATCACGGGTTATTTTTAGAACGCAACCCCCGCGATAAACGAGGGACCACTGTATATGATAAATTGTTATCAAGTTGTTCACCAATGAATATGGCTTTTTAAACCCTTCAGAAAACCATACAACATTTATCATTTATAGGTATATGATAAAATCGTTATCAAGTTGTTCACCAATGATTATGGGTTTATACACCCTGCAGAAAACAAGGGTGTATGGTTTTCTTCAGGGTGTATAAAGCCATAGTCATCGGTAAACAACTTGATAACTGATAACTTCATTTGGCATCATGGTAAATCCCTTAAACACATTATATCAAAAATATCTCACTGGGGCCTTTATTCAATCCATACAGTACTTTGTTCAGAATGGTGCACCTACTTCTTAACATTTGTTAATTTCCAAAATAATGACACAAAACATTTTATTAAATTTGGTTGGACTACCCAGCAGTGGGGAATAAGTTTCATTACACTAGAAGTCTTTCAGAAAGTGCTGTAACTAGGTTTAAGGATATGATTCCTTCTTATGTTCTCTAATGCCATATACCAACACAGTGCAGAGTAGCTACCTAAACTCTGTAAGTGAGATAGAGTATCTCGTCAGTAGTTTTACATCCTCATTGAAGACAACTTTAGATGCTGTAGCTCCTCTGAAAAAGAGAGCTTTAAATCAGAAGTGCCTGACTCCGTGGTATAACTCACAAACTCGCAGCTTAAAGCAGATAACCCGTAAGTTGGAGAGGAAATGGCGTCTCACTAATTTAGAAGATCTTCACTTAGCCTGGAAAGAGTCTGTGCTCTATAAAAAAGCCCTCCGTAAAGCTAGGACATCTTACTACTCATCACTAATTGAAGAAAATAAGAACAACCCCAGGTTTCTTTTCAGCACTGTAGCCAGGCTGACAAGAGTCAGAGCTCTATTGAGCTGAGTATTCCTTTAACTTTAACTAGTAATGACTTCATGACTTTCTTTGCTAATAAAATTTTAACTATTAGAGAAAAAATTATTCATAACCATCCCAAAGACGTATCGTTATCTTTGGCTGCTTTCAGTGATGCCGGTATTTGGTTAGACTCTTTCTCTCAGATTGTTCTGTCTGAGTTATTTTCATTAGTTACTTCATCCAAACCATCAACATGTCTATTAGACCCCATTCCTACCAGGCTGCTCAAGGAAGCCCTACCATTATTTAATGCTTCGATCTTAAATATGATCAATCTATCTTTATTAGTTGGCTATGTACCACAGGCTTTTAAGGTGGCAGTAATTAAACCATTACTTAAAAAGCCATCACTTGGCCCAGCTATCTTAGCTAATTATAGGCCAATCTCCAACCTTCCTTTTCTCTCAAAAAATCTTGAAAGGGTAGTTGTAAAACAGCTAACTGATCATCTGCAGAGGAATGGTCTATTTGAAGAGTTTCAGTCAAGTTTTAGAATTCATCATAGTACAGAAACAGCATTAGTGAAGGTTACAAAGACAGTGGACTCATCTCTGTGCTTGTTCTGTTAGACCTCAGTGCTGCTTTTGATACTGTTGACCATAAAATTTTATTACAGAGATTAGAGCATGCCATAGGTATTAAAGGCACTGCGCTGCGGTGGTTTGAATCATATTTATCTAATAGATTACAATTTGGTCATGTAAATGGGACTCTTCTTCACAGACTAAGGTTAATTATGGAGTTCCACAAGGTTCTGTGCTAGGACCAATTTTATTCACTTTATACATGCTTCCCTTAGGCAGTATTATTAGACGGCATTGCTTAAATTTTCATTGTTACGCAGATGATACCCAGCTTTATCTATCCATGAAGCCAGAGGACACACACCAATTAGCTAAACTGCAGGATTGTCTTACAGACATAAAGACATGGATGACCTCTAATTTCCTGCTTTTAAACTCAGATAAAACTGAAGTTATTGTACTTGGCCCCACAAATCTTAGAAACATGGTGTCTAACCAGATCCTTACTCTGGATGGCATTACCCTGACCTCTAGTAATACTGTGAGAAATCTTGGAGTCACTTTTGATCAGGATATGTCATTCAAAGCGCATATTAAACAAATATGTAGGACTGCTTTTTTGCATTTACGCAATATCTCTAAAATTAGAAAGGTCTTGTCTCAGAGTGATGCTAAAAAACTAATTCATGCATTTATTTCCTCTAGGCTGGACTATTGTAATTCATTATTATCAGGTTGTCCTAAAAGTTCCCTGAAAAGCCTTCAGTTAATTCAAAATGCTGCAGCTAGAGTACTAACGGGGACTAGGAGAGAACATATCTCACCCATATTGGCCTCTCTTCATTGGCTTCCTGTTAATTCTAGAATAGAGTTTAAAATTCTTCTTCTTACTTATAAGGTTTTGAATAATCAGGTCCCATCTTATCTTAGGGACCTCATAGTACCATATCACCCCAATAGAGCGCTTCGCTCTCAGACTGCAGGCTTACTTGTAGTTCCTAGGGTTTGTAAGAGTAGAATGGGAGGCAGAGCCTTCAGCTTTCAGGCTCCTCTCCTGTGGAACCAGCTCCCAATTGGGATCAGGGAGACAGACACCCTCTCTACTTTTAAGATTAGGCTTAAAACTTTCCTTTTTGCTAAAGCTTATAGTTAGGGCTGGATCAGGTGACCCTGAACCATCCCTTAGTTATGCTGCTATAGACTTAGACTGCTGGGGGGTTCCCATAATGCACTGAGTGTTTCTTTCTCTTTTTGCTCTGTATGCACCACTCCACAGCATGTCTTTTCCTGTTCTCTCCCTCAGCCCCAACCAGTCCCAGCAGAAGACTGCCCCTCCTTGAGCCTGGTTCTGCTGGAGGTTTCTTCCTGTTAAAAGGGAGTTTTTCCTTCCCACTGTCACCAAGTGCTTGCTCACAGGGGGTCGTTTTTGACCATTGGGGTTTTTACGTAATTATTGTATGGCCTTGCCTTACAATATAAAGCGCCTTGGGGCAACTGTTTGTTGTGATTTGGCGCTATATAAATAAAATTGATTGATTGATTGATTGGTTACTTTAGCGTTGTTAACATGCAAAGCTAATCATCATTAAAATAGCTTATATATCTTCACACATCATCTGGACAAGCAGCCTTAGCAAGATGCAATCTTTTCAGCTCTACCCTCACCTCCATTGTGAAAGGGGGGGGGGGGGGGGTGCAGCTGCAGTGAGGATAAGGGGGAAAAGGAGGGAAAGCTGGGGGGGGGGGATTGGTGGGGCTGTAGCAGTGGGTGCCAGACAGATCCCAGTGGTCATTGAGTCAAACCTATTATAAAACCTGTTGAACTCATTGGCCCTGTCCAGATCGCACGCCGCAGCCACTCTGTTGTTCTGCTTGTAGCCAGTAATGATCTTCATTGCCCTCCACACCTCTCAGCTTCCTCTCCACCCTCCTCTTGTAGTCCCGCTTAGCCTGCCTCAGGCTCCGCTCAGATGCAGATCAAGCGAAAGTGCCGGTTTGCACCTCATTGTCACAAATGAGTGATTGAGGCACTTTTGATTAAGATATAATGCAAAATGTACACCAAATGTGCTGTTCATTATTAAATTCAAATATCCACAATCTGGATCAGATTCAGATCAAACTTTGTCAGGTAATCGTGAATACCAGTCTGCACCTCATTTTCAAATATGAGAGTGAGTCGGGCATGTTTAAGATAAAATGTAAAATATACATTAAATGGGGTTGTCAATGTTAAAATTAAATTGCCACAAAATCTGTAATCTGGATCAGATCCGGTGTCGCAGACTGAACGGTCCTCCCCCAAAAATCAGTCCCCCCTGCTTTCATTGTGCATGCGTCATTTTGGAATGTCAGCAGCAATTCAGCAATTATCGCCTTGTTTTTGCTTAAAACTACACTCCAGTCATCATCTGTCTCAATGACAAATATCTGAAGTTTTGAACAACAATAATTTCCACATAAATTCAGCATTATTTCATAATAAAAGAGCGCACAGTGAAGAAGAGTGAAGACAGAGGGGACCGTTTTTTTTCTTTTTTTCAGGGGATCATTTGGTCTGTGACACCGAATAAAACTTTCAGTCAATAAAGGATAGCATCCTACATAGTGCTCTTAAATATGACAGCAGTTTGATCTTTTTTGACAGTTATGAATTTTTGAAAATTCGTTTAATGTTGACGATTGGGATTATTCCTGATTTTGACCTATGACCTTGAAAATTTAATCAGTTCTTGCCTATCAGGATATGAATATTCAGTAAAAATATCATAATGATATGAAAAATTGTGGGGTCCAGGCTGTTTATAAACAGACAAACAAACAGGGGCGTAAACATAACCTCCTCCAGCTTCGTTGGTGGAGGTAAAAATGGGATTTCAGTGGAAAACAAAGGAGAAGATGGAGATCAATGGATAAAGTAAGGGAACAGAAAGAAAAGAGGGCTGAGTGGGGAAAAGGTGTACGATTGTACTGTGAGGAGAAACAACTATGTACATAGGAATTGAGAACAAAATGAAGAAAAATAAAAATTTCCAATCATTCATATCTCCTGAATGCAGAAGATTCTATAAACTACATATTTAAAAACCACTCTGTTTGGAGACACAAATTTAAAGCTGGGAATTAATCATAGCCAACTGAAGCAGTGTGAACTCTATTTATACTTCGTCATCTCTTGATTATTCCTGTAAAGTTACATTTAAAAAAAACTTTTCACTCTGATCCTCTCAGGTATTAATGTAAACAGCCCTTGGTACATTTGGATTCACCTCATATGCTGATGACATAACACTCTCCTTGTGTCTTAGCTGGAGGTTGTGCAGTAGAGTAAACCCTTCAGATGTCACACTGGAGCAGATGCAGACCGAACTGAGAAGCTGCTACAGATGTCATACTTCACTAACCTACTACCATAGGTCAATGTTTTACAGAATGTTTTAGTACTTCACCTCCCCCATGTCTTAATCATTCACTGGCCACCTCCTCCCCCCAAAACGGCTGCTTCACACCGATTGGTTGAAAAGGGATCACCCGGATCGGAGCCATGACATCACAGGCTGAGACACATACACACATACTAGCACATATTAACCCCCACCACACACAAACGTCCCCATGCAACTGCACACACAGTGTAAGGAAGGGTAATTTAACACCCTCATGTATCTTCACCCTGTCCCAGAGCATTCACTAAAGTATTTGCATGTGCATAATCATCTGAAAATACACCAAAAATGAGGTATTAACAGTATCAGGTTGATAATCATACCATTTGCCTTACATAATCCAACAGTCAATTGAAGAACGTTTGTAGAACTTTTTTGTAATTCCCATTCTTTATAGCTGATTCGGGGACAAGGAGGGATTGAACACAAAAATCTCTCATGGAATGCGACATAATCCTGACCACTACTCCCAGCTTCACATGAGTGTGGGTATTGTTGAAAAGTGCTTCCAGTCACAGAATTTGAAGTGAAATATTAAGTTTCGCTTCCTGTCAGTTCTCTGAAAGTGTCCACTTCAAGATTTTTTTATATTCTACACTCACGTTATGTTCTCTCATGTAATTTCTGGGGTGTTTCTCCTCAATATAATTGAAACCAACACAGCTCATGACATTCAATGTGGCCAATTTAGTGCCAGAAGGCATGATGGGAGTGCGGCTGCAGGGCCGTACACTGAAAAATTAGAATAGTTGAACCAACTTAACTGAATTGTTTCAATTGGCAACACTTGAATGAATTAAGTTCTTTGAAATTAAGTTAATAACAATTTGAAATAACTTATTTTTTCATTTTTTCAGTTTACCGAGTTGGTTTTCTCCTCTAAGAGTTCATAGGCTATGGGAATTATCAAATCATGCCATTCTGCTGACATATCCAACTATTAACCCTTTCTAAAACTTGACCCACTTCCCAAAAGACTGAGGCCTTCTTTCTTCATATCCATGCACGAACAATATCCACCCTGTGTCACGCTCCATAATGAGTGCATTGTATTGAAGACAAGGACGTGAATCTAAAACTGCTAAATAGGAACATTGCCATCTGTCACTGTCTGCTTCATCTTGGATACACACGGAGACACTCAGTACTGATGAATCTAACCAGATGTTTTTTTAGTATCAATTTATTTGTTGATTTCTAAAAGTAATGTGATAACAGTAAAATAATCCAAGTCTTGAAAGTATATCTCAACTATTGTTAGAGAATATAGCCAAAACGTGTTGATGTGCTCTTGCCAATGGCATGTGCAAAGATGCTCGGCAAAACATAGCAGAAATGATACATTTCTATATGTTACTTTAAACGTAAGAGGTAGTACAGAAAAACAACAGCAACAAACATTTCCCATCTGAAGTTTTTATTTTATTCTATACAAAGAGAAAATGGTTATAATGCAGTCAAGAGCTTACAGTCCATTGCAAAAAAGCTTTATTGTATGTTAAAAAATATTATGAAAGAATTTAAAATTAGATTTATCATCTTTGTTACATTAATTCTTACACAGGTGCAGCAGCATCAGTATGTCTGTTTTATTGCTGAAGTGACGTCACATGCAGTGCACTGTCTCCCTCTGCTGAAATCTCAATGACATCAACTAATAATATTAAAAACATAATAATAAATTTTTATTTCTTTTTTTGGCAGGTGTGCCTGGATGCTTTTTTTTTAAGAACAAAGACAACACTTTGCACATCAAATAAGTTGACAGCTGTGCATCAGAGTGGGAAGTGAAAAATTGTTTAATCAAGGTCTCGCACCAAAACAGTGCAAATAAATTATTCTTTTGCAAGTTAGACAGCCTGTTTCACGCTCTTTTTAAAATATGAGTTATTTCCAGTTTGCATCCAGAACACTCTAATGTCCTTACTTAATTTTGATGTTCTATTCCCTTATCATGGTGGTTCAAGACAAATTGGGAAATAGTGATTACTGAATGGACATTACACTCTACTGAACTGAGTGCAAACAGTAGGGGTATTTATTTAGAGATCTAAGGGTAGATTTTAATCCTTCATGTGTTTTTCTAATATCTCTAAATTTAAAAGACATACTAATATAAACTCACACTCTTGATGCAGAAATGATCTCTGCCAAGTCTGGGTCCAAGGTTTTGACATCAAGATCCAACAAAACAATGGGTCAGACGAGGTCAGATTACAGAACAACTGCAGAGACTATCGGCAAAAACAGAACAGTTTGCCCGTCGAGCTAACATCAGCACAAACACACATTTAATATGACTGCAAAGCGCCTTAAAATGCATAAACTAACCTTGATTTGCTGAACAATGCTGTGAAATCACTGTAACTCTGAAATTTCTGAGTTTAGGTTTCATTTATTTTGTAGAAGAAATACATAATATCCAGTTGTCTTAACACAACAATTGATCACAGTTTGACTTTTGGGCTGCTCTGTTGCCTCACAGCGAGAAGGTCCCAGGTTCACTTCCCACCTTGTCCTTTCTGTGTGGAATTTGCATTTTGTCCCCATATTTGAGTGGATTCTGCCCATGTGCTCCAGCTTCATCTCACTTCTGAAGACATGCAGGTTAGGTGAACTGGAAATTGACCATAGTGACATGAAGAAAAATGCAATGTACGTTTTATTGCTGCAAACAGTTGTAATAAGAACAGTTTACAGTTGTAATAAAGTTTTAGGTGCCAAGAACAGGAGAAAACTCTAATGTACAGGAACAGTTGGCCACAATATTCCAGTTATTTATTTATTTATTTAATTTGTAGGATCAACTACTGTAACATGCAGGATTACCTTTTCCTTTCACAACAGTGGATGTAATAAAAGTGCTTCTGAGTTTCATCAGCAGCTCCCAAATGAGCTGCACAGTCTATTAATTTGATTGTATATCACATCACACCTGTAAATAAATATTTTTAAAAATGATTTACCATCATAAATTGTGAACAACCAACAACCTGACTGTCACATATGACTGTCTAATCCCATTTCGCCTCTGATGTTGTCGTTCTGTAATAAGGTTTTATATGAGCAAGGGATTACTTAATGCTTTGTCAAGCACGCAGAAACAAATAGACTGAGTATGTAAGGTCAACTGTTATGAAAATGATGAAAAAAAAGGTTTTAAGCTTGAGATAGAACATCACTTTTTCTTTACATGGAGCTGAGCACAATTTCAGATGTCTTCTGCCATTGCTATTGGTGATACTACCATCCTGTGGTGGCTGGATGATGCTACATCTGCTTTGAACAGATAATGTACATGTTGAGTACAGTTCATTAATAATCAGAAAATATATGTCCACTGTCCCTAAAGTTAAAATCTAACATGAATGCAGCCCCCTGCAGATAAACAGTAACAGTTGCTACAGTGGGTCTCCGTGCAAGATTATGAAAGCTAGACACTTGATCTATTTTCTATAACATTCTGTATATACACAAATATAAACTGTTCTATAAGCCTTTTTAATATTTATGCATTAGGAATGCACACTGAATAGTACAAATACATTCCTTTCCATAAATATTAATTTATCATTGGTCAATGAATCTCAAGCTATGTGCTAGTTAGCCTACGACCCCAAATCAGGAAAAGTTGGCACGGTATTGAAAAAAGAGGGGGAAAAAGTGTTTATTTTTTTAACATTTACTTTGACTTGTATTTCATTGAAGACAATATAAACCCAAGAGATTTCATGTTTGTGTGGTCAGTATCATATTTCATTTGTAAAAACATACATCCATTCCTACATTTCAGGGCAGCAACACATAAAAAAAATAAGTAAATACAAATTAGGATGTGGCAGTTTTGGGCTAGTGTACACACACACACACACACACACACTCATCTTCAACCGCTTAGTCCAATTAAGGTTCGTAGGGTGCTGGAGCCTATCCCACCAGTCACAGAGCGTAAGGCAGGGTACACCCTCGTAGGACGCCAGTCTGTCGCAGGGCCACATATAAACAAACAAACACGCACACACCTATGGGCAACTTAATGTTTCCAAGTCACCTAACCCGCATGTCTTTGGATGGGATAAAGCCAGAGGGAACCCACGCAAACACAGGGAGAACATGCAAACTCCGCACAGAAAGGCCACAGGTGGGAATCAAATCCATGACCTCCTTGCTGTGAGGCAACAGTGCTAACTACTAAGCCACGATGCTGCCCTTTTGGGCAGCATCGTGCCTTGGGTAAAAAATAAAATAAAGTGATATTTCAAACAGTCGATATTAACAGGTGATTGTACTCGTAATCAGCATTCACGAAAGGCTGAATCTTTTGTTGAGCAAAGGTGGGCAGAATATTCCAGTTTGTCAAAAAATGCATCAGAAAATTATTAAAATGTTTAAGAACAACATTCATTAATAAAAGATTGGAAGAGATTTGCATATTTATCCCTCCATAGTGCATAATATCATTAAATGATTCAAGGAATCTGGAAGAATTTCAGTGTGTAAAGGGCAAGGGTGCAAGCCTAACCTGAACACCTATGATCTCCAGTCCCTTGGACAGCACTGCATCAAGAACTGTCATTCATCAATAGCTGACTATAACCACATGGGCAAGAGATTAGTTTGGGAAACCTTTGACAAGCACTACAATTAGAGTTACAATCAAAAATGCCACCTTATCCACAAGCAGCATCCACTTCTCATGCCTCCCGCTGACGCCTGCGCTCCTGGCTCTTCCATTGGCCGTTCAAGCTCGGGTGACGCCCCTCGGGATCCATGGCTGGCCGAGAAATCCTGTTGGGAAGGTGTCGTAGCACGGACCCACAACAGGGGGCGCAAAATGAACGGACAATGAATAAGCCAAAAAGGTAACAATTTAATGTTGTGATAATACACAACGAAACGTACAGTAATTTGCACAGTCAATTTAACACCAGGTGACAGTGTGGGCAGGCTCGAAGATAGAAGACCCCCGACGAGAGAGAAGCCGCGTCCCCCCACGCTTCCACCACCAACGGTCTGAAGAACACCGGAGCCGCCAAGTCCCGAGTCCCCAGGTGGCCTCTGTCTTCGGCTGTCGACCCTGGTACTGCTGTGCAGAAAGCAGACATATGATGAGTGAGTGTGAGTCCGCACACTCAGTAAGTCTCAGGTCCAAACACAGTGAGGAGGGAGCACCTCCACCTCTAAACTAGGAACACACTAGCAGCTCCTGTAACCACTTATCTGGAGGGAGTGCGGAGGCAAAGACGTTGCCTTCTCTCACTGACCGCCAACCCAGCTGAAAGGGCACCACAGGACAACGGCTGGCAAAAGGATCAGACGTAAGTCACAGTTTAATTCAGCAGAGAAATTACCTTGGTAATGGTAGTCGATTTCTCGGCGGGGAGGAGGAGTTGCAGTCCAGCTTTTATGGTGGTGATGATGAACGAGTGACAGCTGGTGCAGAGGATGAGGACAGCTGTCACTTCTTCTGGGTCTTGGCGCCCTCTCATTCTTGGAGCCCGCACTCCAAGCAGGGCGCCCCTCTGGTGGTGGTGGGCCAGCAGTACTCCTCTTCAGCGGCCCACACAACAGTTGACACCACTTTGAAACGTGAAGCAATGCTTCGATCCACTAGCTCATTGGTTCTTTGATCCGCTGCTCTTCAGAAACAGCAAGTCTGCTTCTTAACCCCTCTCAAAGCCATTAAAATATTGTGAGTCACTGTTGTGTGGATTAAAGTCACTAACTGGAACTCATGTCTTGTTGCAGTCAAGAAATGAAAATCTTCCTCTGTTCTGTTGCACAGCTCCAAAAGCTGTGCAGCTTTCTGCCGAGACAGAGTCGGTCAGAATTAATAACTTCAAAACGAATTGCCGCTTTAAATAAAATGACACCTCGTTACAAACGGCTGTAATACAGACAAGAAACTACAATCGACTAAAACTTTTTTTTTTCTCCCAAAATGAGACATCTGTGCTATTTATAAATACGTCCTGACGTGCAGCACAATCAGCTGTAAGAGCTCAGCGCAGACATTCATGCAATAATGTCTGAAAGGAAATGCTTTCGACATAACTACAGATTTTGTTTATTTATATTTATGTCCTGCTTTTCTCCCTTTTATAAGCACCCCTTGGGCACATATTGCGGCGGTTTTGGGATTACCTTTCACTACCTATGCTGATGATACTCAGTTATTAAATGCGATAACGTGCTGGTAATCTCGTTCACATAAAATCCTTAGAAGATTGCCTTGCATCAGTGAGAACTTGGTGTCTAAAACCTTCCTATTTTAAACTCTGATATAAACTAAAATGATGGTTCTTGGTCCGTGAGACATCGGCATCAATTTGACCAGCTAATGCTTAACCTAGGCTTGTGTGTCATACATCACCCTGACAAAGTGAGGACCCTTGGCTAATTTTTTGATGCTACATTGTCCTTTGACCTCAACATTAGAAATATTATGAGACCGCTTTTCCACCTGCGAAATATAGCGACGATTCGTCCCATCCTGTCTATGGCTGATGCTGAGACCCTGATCCATGCATTTATCTCTTCTAGATTGGACTACTGCAATGTTCTATTTTCTGGATTACCGCAGTCTAGCATTAGGGGTCTCCAACTTGGTTCAAAATGCTGCAGCCAGACTTTGGACACGAAGCAAAAGTTCGACCACATTACACCGATTTTGGCATCCCTTCACTGGCTTCCTGTCCCAGTGAGATCAGATTTAAGATTCTGCTACTAGTCTATACAACTGTCACGCATTGGCACCTCCCTACCTAGCTGACCTAATTAAACCTTACGTACCGGCCAGGGCTTTGCGTTCTCAGAGTGCAGGACTACTTTGTTTCCCGGGGGGTGTGAATAAGAAGCTTCGGGGTCACAGAAAGCTCTGTGACCCCCTGTTCTGAGACTTTCAAGTCCAGACTTAAGACGCACTTATTTTCCCTTTCTTATGGCTAGCATACTAGTATAGTTGTGTTTATGCTTTTACTCTTAAATTAATTTTATTAGGAAACTGAGCAGCTGCAGCCTCATCTTTACCTAAATACCTTACTTGTGTGAAGCGCCTTGAGGCAAACGCTGTTATGATTTGGCGCTATATAAATGAAACTAAATTGAAACTGAAAATTGTTCCAGAGCTAACGGATCCACCATTGTAGAGTTTATTATGCCAAAGTTTAAGGATCCAGTGACCAGTTTCATATTTATTTACTTTAAGACTCAATATGTGTTCAATTTCACTTAATCGGCTTATAAAGCACCAAATCACAACAAAAGCCATCTCAAGGCGCCTCACCATAAACAGTTCAACATACAAATTAAAATGAATAAATAAAATTAAAAATTCAAATACATAATTAAAAACAGAAGTAAAAGAATAAAACAAATAAAAATATTCACAAGAAAGAGATTAAAAATAGGCTTTAAGTCGTGACTTAAAAACGTCCACAGACTGACTTGCCTCACGGTCGCAGGAAGACAGAGCGGTGCATGATAAGAAAAAGCTCTTTGGACCATGACATAGAAAACCTGTAAAGCCTACTTTTAGTACACAAAAAATTCACTAGAGGTATCAATAAGGGAATGATAAGGAATCAGATCGATAAGCGGAATCGATAATGGTATCGATAAATCTTATCGATACCCATCCCTATCCTGAACAAGACCCTGATGTACTTTAACTCCTTCACTTGGGGAAGACCACATTCCTACCGGAGTAGGCAATCCATCGGTTCCTGCTGAGAACCATGGCCTCAGATTTAGAGGGGCTTATCCTCTTCACAGCGGTCAGAGGCCAATGAAGCAACAGGAACCACATTATCTACAAAAAGCAGTGGAGACCCTGAGCCCACCAAACTGGAATCTCTTCTCCCCCAACTACGCTTCGATATCCAAGCCATGAATATCACAAACAGGATTGGTGACCAGGCGCTGGTGGAGGCCAACCCCCACTGGAAAGAGTCCGATTCTCTGCAGAGCACCCGAACACAGCTCTCATTTTGTGAGTACAGAGATTGGATGGCCCTGAGAAGGGACCCTTCACTCCATACTCCCGCAGCACCTCCCACAGTATCTACCGGGGTACCTGATCATACACCTTCTCCAAGTCACAAAACACATGTAGACTGGATGGGCATACTCCAGGCACCCTCCAGGATCCTTGAGAGAGTGAAGAGCTGGTCGGTTGTTCCACACCAGGATGGAACACACATTGTTCTTCTTCAGAGGTTCAACTACCGGCCAAACCTCCTTTCCAGCACCCTGGAGTAGACTTTACCAGGGAGGCTGAATAGTGTGATGCCCTGTAGTTGGCACCCACTCTCTGTTCTCCTTTATAAATATGGGGACCATCACCCCGTTTGCCACTCCTTAGGCACTGTCTCAGACCCCAATGCAATGTTGCAGAGACGTCTCATCCAGACCGTGCCTTCAGCATTTCTGGACAGATCTCATCACCCCTGGGCCCTTGCCACTGCAGAGTTGTTTGACTAGCTTAGTGACTTCCACCAGGGAAATTGATGATAATCCTCTATCAGCTTCCAGTTCTGCCCCTACTATAGAGGGCACTCCGGTCTGATGCAGGAGTTCCTTAAAGTGTTCCTTCCTTACATCCTCAGTTGAGACCAACAGAGTTTCATCCTTACTGTAGACAGCTGAGATTGTTCACCGTTTTCCCCTCCTGAGGCGCCTCACGGTCCACCAGAAGTACCTTGGTGCCGACCGAAAGTTCTTCTCCCTGGTTGCTCCTAACTCCTCCCACACCCTCTGAGATGACATATCCCAGAAGGACTCCTTCTTGAGTCAGACTGCTTCTCTGACCACCGGTGTCAACCAGTGGTCAAGGGTTGCTGTCCCTTGAGGCACCTAAGACATTCAGGCTGCAGCTTTAGCAGTGGAAGCTCTTGAACATTGCCATTCTGTCAATGCTCCCAACCCCCACAGGGATGCTAGAAACGCTTCGCGAAGGTGTGAGTTGAAGATCTGTTGGACAGTGGGCTCCTCCAGAAGTTCCCAGTTCACCCGCACTATCAGTTGGGGCTTACAAGGTCTGTCCAAAGTCCTCCCCCACTCTCTGATGCAACTCGCCACCAGATGGTGATTAGTTGACAGCTCTGACACTTTCTTTACCTGAGTGTCCAGAACATGCAGCCTCAGATCAGATGATACGAACACAAAATCAATCTTTGGCCTAGTACCGACATCAAAGGACCTGTACTTCCTGAGGAAGAACGGACTGACTCTGTCCCTTCCTATAGATGGCATCCACATTAGCCGACCAGTCCAGCTTGTTGTCAAGTGAAGACCTAAGTATTTATAGGGCTGCACCATCTCAGTACTGTTGCCCTGGATGCTGGTGGGTTGCACAGAAAACCTGGAAGTCCACAACCATCTCCTTTGTCTTGGACGTGTCCAACAGAAGGCCGTTCCACTCGCTCCAGTCACTGAAGGCCCTCACCAGGTGTCTGTACACGTCCTCCTGCCCTTTCTGCACACATGCCACAATGGCCGTGTCGTCCGAGTATTTCTGGATGTGGCAAGACTCAGAATTGTAATTAGTCTGCTGTGTACAGGGTGAATAGGTACACAGTAAAATCACACGTTAAATTAATACTAGTAGTGTTCATATGGTCCCACTCTGACTAGAATAGGACCTTATGTACAATGGTAGTATTAATTCAACACTGTCAGTGTTAGTTTCATACTGATGATTTTACGTTGTTGGGGGCAAGAACAGTCCCCTGTGGAGCCCCAGTGCTGCTCACCACTGTCCTGGGGCACAGTTCCCCAGCCTGACAAACTGTAGTCCATAATCTAGGCAGTCAGGGAGGAAGCCACCCACCCCACCCCAATCTGTGTGAGCTTCTCTCTCAGTAAGAGAGGCTGGATGGTATTAAAGCACTCAAAACGTAAAAGAACATAATCCTCACGTAACTCCTCGGCTCATCCAAGTAGGTGTGAGCCTGGTGGAGTGTGTAGAGGACAGCATCATCCACTACAATATGTTCCTGGTACCTGAACTCCAAGGGATCATGAGCATTTTGTGCCTGCAGTCTCAGGTGCTGAAGGAGCAGCCTCTCCAGAGTCTTCATGATGTACGACGTGAGGGCCACCGGTCTATAGTCATTGAACTCGGCTGGACGCCCAGCCTTGGGTACCGGCATGAGGCATGATGTTTTCCACAGGACTGGGACCCTCTCCGGTCTGCAGGCTGGAGTTGAAGAGCCTCTAGACCCGGCTCAGCCAGTTGGTCAGCGCAGGCCTTCAACAATCCGGGACACACAATGTTGAGGATAAACTCCCTTTTTCCTGTCCGGAAGGACCTGGAAGTATTCCTCACGTGTTCATGAATCGTGAGCAACACAAAAAACTCAGAATTCAATTGTAATTATACAAACCTTAACAGGGTTTATTGAAGAATACACAGAGCAGATCAACTGATTTGTCATCAATCACCAAGTGCAGGGTGGGTTCAATGCAACACATTTTATTACGCAACAACGATACCAACAGGTGGGTGTCAGCAAAGAACCCCGAATACCGGAAAACATATAGTCTTTATAGTTCAGTTGGGTGTTGTCATCGTATGATTGGACAAGTCATGAAAGGTCTTCGGGAAGTTGGGGAGGGAAAGGTTCTTTGTGGAAATTGCATGGTGGGGGATGTCTGGGGCACATTGATTGGTCCTCTTGAACACATCGATATTGTGGTGAACTACAACCCCTGGCAAAAATTATGGAATCACCGGCCTCGGAGGATGTTCATTCAGTTGTTTAATTTTGTAGGAAAAAAGCAGATCACAGACATGACACAAAACTAAAGTCATTCAAATGGCAACTTTCTGGCTTTAAGAAACACTATAAGAAATCAGGAAAAAAAATTGTGGCAGTCAGTAATGGTTACTTTTTTAGACCAAGCAGAGGGAAAAAAAATATGGAATCACTCAATTCTGAGGAAAAAATTATGGAATCATGAAAAACAAAAGAACGCTCCAACACATCACTAGTATTTTGTTGCACCACCCTCTGGCTTTTTTAACAGCTTGCAGTTCTCTGAGGCATGGACTTAATGAGTGACAAACAGTACTCTTCATCAATCTGGCTCCAACTTTCTCTGATTGCTGTTGCCAGAATCAGCTTTGCAGGTTGGAGCCTTGTCATGGACCATTTTCTTCAACTTCCACCAAAGATTTTCAATTGGATTAAGATCCAGACTATTTGCAGGCCATGACATTGGCCCTATGTGTCTTTTTGCAAGGAATGTTTTCACAGTTTTTGCTCTATGGCAAGATGCCTTATCATCTTGAAAAATGATTTCATCATCCCCAACATCCTTTCAATTGATGGGATAAGAAAAAGTGTCCAAAATATCAACGTAAACTTGTGCATTTATTGATGATGTAATGACAGCCATCTCCCAGTGCCTTTATCTGACATGCAGCCCCATATCATCAATGACTGTGGAAATTTACATGTTCTCTTCAGGCAGTCATCTTTATAAATCTCATTGGAACGGCATCAAACAAAAGTTCCAGCATCATCACCTTGCCCAATGCAGATTCGAGATTCATCACTGAATATGACTTTCATCCAGTCATCCACAGTCCACGATTGCTTTTCCTTAGCCCATTGTAACCTTGTTTTGTTCTGTTGGTGTTAATGATGGCTTTCGTTTAGCTTTTCTGTATGTAAATCCCATTTCCTTTAGGCGGTTTCTTACAGTTCGGTCACAGACGTTGACTCCAGTTTCCTCCCATTCGTTCCTCATTTGTTTTGTTGTGCATTTTCGATTTTTGAGACATATTACTTTATGTTTTCTGTCTTGACGCTTTGATGTCTTCCTTGCTCTACCAGTATGTTTGCCTTTAACAACCTTCCCATGTTGTTTGTATTTGGTCCAGAGTTTAGACACAGCTGACTGTGAACAACCAACATCTTTTGCAACATTGTGTGATGATTACCCTCTTTTAAGAGTTTGATAATCCTCTCCTTTGTTTCAGTTGACATCTCTCGTGTTGGAGCCATGATTCATGTCACTCCACTTGGTGCAACAGCTCTCCAAGGTGTGATCACTCCTTTTTAGATGCAGACTAACGAGCAGATCTGATTTGATGCAGGTGTTAGTTTTGGGGATGAAAATTTACAGGGTGATTCCATAATTTTTCCTCAGAATTGAGTGAGTCCATATTTTTTTCCCTCTGCTTGGTCTAAAAAAGTAACCGTTACTGACTGCCATAATTGTTTTTCCAGATTTCTTATAGTGTTTCTTAAAGCCAGAAAGTTGCCATTTGAAATGACTTTAGTTTTGTGTCATGTCTGTGATCTGCTTTTTTTCTACAAAATTAAACAACTGAATGAACATCCTCTGAGGCCGGTGATTCCATAATTATGCGGGTTGTAGTTCTCAGAATCTAAAGGTGGAGGGGTTTACCAGGACTTCACACCTAAGTCAGATATCTGGCTGTACATCTGTTCCCTAAAACCAATTTAAACCTGTTTTCAGTCCATATATGGAGGTGTCTTTCAGTTTTAGTACGCCATTCTGCAGGCAGTGAGAAACCACAATTCTGATATCTGCACAGATGAAAGTTCAATTCCTATGTCAGGAGAGTCAAACATTTTCACAGGAAGTCAGCAGAAAAAGGTTACACAGAGTTCAGTCAACAACAGTAACATATTTGAACAATTAATAATGAAACATTATTCCAAATGCATGATAAATCATCCAAAGGATTATGTGTACTTTAGCAAAACATAAGATCTTTAAACATATTATAGCATCATCATGCCAGCATCAAATGACTTTATTCATAGTGGTCAATTCCGGGCTTACCTATAGGAAGTCAACAACACATGTCAGCAGTTACACATGGTCAATACAATACATCATAAACACATCACAATCCTTAATCAAACCATATAATATTGTATCATTTCAAAATCATCCTAAATCAAACACTCATCAAAGCATAAGCACTTATCATATACCTATAAATGATACACCAATATGATTGGATAAAACACTAAAGAATAAATAGCAATACACCCTTTTCGCAGACGGGTAATATTTTTCATACCACCCAAGTAAAACCCACAAAATGAATGTCACCTTGGTAATCAGCCAATCCGGACAGCGGAGCGGCGCCACAACAAAGAGGTGCGGTCAGAGGAACTGTGAAATACTGGTGAGTCATTAATTTCTTACGTGTCCAACCTCGTAGGTTGATTGTTAAAATTGAATTCATTAGTTCTAAAAGCCATCATAATTATTTATAGGAAAACGTTCTATTTTTTTTCTACTAAGGTTTGAACTTTGAGTGTTTAAACAGGAGAGAAAAGTGAGAAAATGTTAATGCCTGTTTGAGAAAAGTGTATAAAGTGTGTAGTGAGGGGTTTTACAGCCTTAAAACATCTAATTGTAAAAAATAACGCTGACTACTTCACGGATTTCGCCTATCACGGGTTATTTTTAGAACGCAACCCCCGCGATAAACGAGGGACCACTGTATATGATAAAATTGTTATCAAGTTGTTCACCAATGAATATGGCTTTTTAAACCCTTCAGAAAACCATACAACATTTATCATTTATAGGTATATGATAAAATCGTTATCAAGTTGTTCACCAATGATTATGGGTTTATACACCCTGCAGAAAACAAGGGTGTATGGTTTTCTTCAGGGTGTATAAAGCCATAGTCATCGGTAAACAACTTGATAACTGATAACTTCATTTGGCATCATGGTAAATCCCTTAAACACATTATATCAAAAATATCTCACTGGGGCCTTTATTCAATCCATACAGTACTTTGTTCAGAATGGTGCACCTACTTCTTAACATTTGTTAATTTCCAAAATAATGAACACAAAACATTTTATTAAATTTGGTTGGACTACCCAGCAGTGGGGAATAAGTTTCATTACACTAGAAGTCTTTCAGAAAGTGCTGTAACTAGGTTTAAGGATATGATTCCTTCTTTATGTTCTCTAATGCCATATACCAACACAGTGCAGAGTAGCTACCTAAACTCTGTAAGTGAGATAGAGTATCTCGTCAGTAGTTTTACATCCTCATTGAAGACAACTTTAGATGCTGTAGCTCCTCTGAAAAAGAGAGCTTTAAATCAGAAGTGCCTGACTCCGTGGTATAACTCACAAACTCGCAGCTTAAAGCAGATAACCCGTAAGTTGGAGAGGAAATGGCGTCTCACTAATTTAGAAGATCTTCACTTAGCCTGGAAAGAGTCTGTTGCTCTATAAAAAAGCCCTCCGTAAAGCTAGGACATCTTACTACTCATCACTAATTGAAGAAAATAAGAACAACCCCAGGTTTCTTTTCAGCACTGTAGCCAGGCTGACAAAGAGTCAGAGCTCTATTGAGCTGAGTATTCCTTTAACTTTAACTAGTAATGACTTCATGACTTTCTTTGCTAATAAAATTTTAACTATTAGAGAAAAAATTATTCATAACCATCCCAAAGACGTATCGTTATCTTTGGCTGCTTTCAGTGATGCCGGTATTTGGTTAGACTCTTTCTCTCAGATTGTTCTGTCTGAGTTATTTTCATTAGTTACTTCATCCAAACCATCAACATGTCTATTAGACCCCATTCCTACCAGGCTGCTCAAGGAAGCCCTACCATTATTTAATGCTTCGATCTTAAATATGATCAATCTATCTTTATTAGTTGGCTATGTACCACAGGCTTTTAAGGTGGCAGTAATTAAACCATTACTTAAAAAGCCATCACTTGGCCCAGCTATCTTAGCTAATTATAGGCCAATCTCCAACCTTCCTTTTCTCTCAAAAAATCTTGAAAGGGTAGTTGTAAAACAGCTAACTGATCATCTGCAGAGGAATGGTCTATTTGAAGAGTTTCAGTCAAGTTTTAGAATTCATCATAGTACAGAAACAGCATTAGTGAAGGTTACAAAGACAGTGGACTCATCTCTGTGCTTGTTCTGTTAGACCTCAGTGCTGCTTTTGATACTGTTGACCATAAAATTTTATTACAGAGATTAGAGCATGCCATAGGTATTAAAGGCACTGCACTGCGGTGGTTTGAATCATATTTATCTAATAGATTACAATTTGGTCATGTAAATGGGGACTCTTCTTCACAGACTAAGGTTAATTATGGAGTTCCACAAGGTTCTGTGCTAGGACCAATTTTATTCACTTTATACATGCTTCCCTTAGGCAGTATTATTAGACGGCATTGCTTAAATTTTCATTGTTACGCAGATGATACCCAGCTTTATCTATCCATGAAGCCAGAGGACACACACCAATTAGCTAAACTGCAGGATTGTCTTACAGACATAAAGACATGGATGACCTCTAATTTCCTGCTTTTAAACTCAGATAAAACTGAAGTTATTGTACTTGGCCCCACAAATCTTAGAAACATGGTGTCTAACCAGATCCTTACTCTGGATGGCATTACCCTGACCTCTAGTAATACTGTGAGAAATCTTGGAGTCACTTTTGATCAGGATATGTCATTCAAAGCGCATATTAAACAAATATGTAGGACTGCTTTTTTGCATTTACGCAATATCTCTAAAATTAGAAAGGTCTTGTCTCAGAGTGATGCTAAAAAACTAATTCATGCATTTATTTCCTCTAGGCTGGACTATTGTAATTCATTATTATCAGGTTGTCCTAAAAGTTCCCTGAAAAGCCTTCAGTTAATTCAAAATGCTGCAGCTAGAGTACTAACGGGGACTAGGAGAGAAATATCTCACCCATATTGGCCTCTCTTCATTGGCTTCCTGTTAATTCTAGAATAGAGTTTAAAATTCTTCTTCTTACTTATAAGGTTTTGAATAATCAGGTCCCATCTTATCTTAGGGACCTCATAGTACCATATCACCCCAATAGAGCGCTTCGCTCTCAGACTGCAGGCTTACTTGTAGTTCCTAGGGTTTGTAAGAGTAGAATGGGAGGCAGAGCCTTCAGCTTTCAGGCTCCTCTCCTGTGGAACCAGCTCCCAATTGGGATCAGGGAGACAGACACCCTCTCTACTTTTAAGATTAGGCTTAAAACTTTCCTTTTTGCTAAAGCTTATAGTTAGGGCTGGATCAGGTGACCCTGAACCATCCCTTAGTTATGCTGCTATAGACTTAGACTGCTGGGGGGTTCCCATAATGCACTGAGTGTTTCTTTCTCTTTTTGCTCTGTATGCACCACTCCACAGCATGTCTTTTTCCTGGTTCTCCCCTCAGCCCCAACCAGTCCCAGCAGAAGACTGCCCCTCCTTGAGCCTGGTTCTGCTGGAGGTTTCTTCCTGTTAAAAGGGAGTTTTTCCTTCCCACTGTCACCAAGTGCTTGCTCACAGGGGGTCGTTTTTGACCATTGGGGTTTTTACGTAATTATTGTATGGCCTTGCCTTACAATATAAAGCGCCTTGGGGCAACTGTTTGTTGTGATTTGGCGCTATATAAATAAAATTGATTGATTGATTGATTGGTTACTTTAGCGTTGTTAACATGCAAAGCTAATCATCATTAAAATAGCTTATATATCTTCACACATCATCTGGACAAGCAGCCTTAGCAAGATGCAATCTTTTCAGCTCTACCCTCACCTCCATTGTGAAAGGGGGGGGGGGGGGTGCAGCTGCAGTGAGGATAAGGTGGAAAAGGAGGGAAAGCTGGGGGGGGGTTGGTGGGGCTGTAGCAGTGGGTGCCAGACAGATCCCAGTGGTCATTGAGTCAAACCTATTATAAAACCTGTTGAACTCATTGGCCCTGTCCAGATCGCACGCCGCAGCCACTCTGTTGTTCTGCTTGTAGCCAGTAATGATCTTCATTGCCCTCCACACCTCTCAGCTTCCTCTCCACCCTCCTCTTGTAGTCCCGCTTAGCCTGCCTCAGGCTCCGCTCAGATGCAGATCAAGCGAAAGTGCCGGTTTGCACCTCATTGTCACAAATGAGTGATTGAGGCACTTTTGATTAAGATATAATGCAAAATGTACACCAAATGTGCTGTTCATTATTAAATTCAAATATCCACAATCTGGATCAGATTCAGATCAAACTTTGTCAGGTAATCGTGAATACCAGTCTGCACCTCATTTCAAATATGAGAGTGAGTCGGGCATGTTTAAGATAAAATGTAAAATATACATTAAATGGGGTTGTCAATGTTAAAATTAAATTGCCACAAAATCTGTAATCTGGATCAGATCCGGTGTCGCAGACTGAACGGTCCTCCCCCAAAAATCAGTCCCCCCTGCTTTCATTGTGCATGCGTCATTTTGGAATGTCAGCAGCAATTCAGCAATTATCGCCTTGTTTTTGCTTAAAACTACACTCCAGTCATCATCTGTCTCAATGACAAATATCTGAAGTTTTTGAACAACAATAATTTCCACATAAATTCAGCATTATTTCATAATAAAAGAGCGCACAGTGAAGAAGAGTGAAGACAGAGGGGACCGTTTTTTTTCTTTTTTTCAGGGGATCATTTGGTCTGTGACACCGAATAAAACTTTCAGTCAATAAAGGATAGCATCCTACATAGTGCTCTTGAATATGACAGCAGTTTGATCTTTTTTGACAGTTATGAATTTTTGAAAATTCGTTTAATGTTGACGATTGGGATTATTCCTGATTTTGACCTATGACCTTGAAAATTTAATCAGTTCTTGCCTATCAGGATATGAATATCAGTAAAAATATCATAATGATATGAAAAATTGTGGGGTCCAGGCTGTTTATAAACAGACAAACAAACAGGGGCGTAAAATAACCTCCTCCAGCTTCGTTGGTGGAGGTAAAAATGGGATTTCAGTGGAAAACAAAGGAGAAGATGGAGATCAATGGATAAAGTAAGGGAACAGAAAGAAAAGAGGGCTGAGTGGGGAAAAGGTGTACGATTGTACTGTGAGGAGAAACAACTATGTACATAGGAATTGAGAACAAAATGAAGAAAAATAAAAATTTCCAATCATTCAATATCTCCTGAATGCAGAAGATTCTATAAACTACATATTTAAAAACCACTCTGTTTGGAGACACAAATTTAAAGCTGGGAATTAATCATAGCCAACTGAAGCAGTGTGAACTCTATTTAATACTTCGTCATCTCTTGATTATTCCTGTAAAGTTACATTTAAAAAAAACTTTTCACTCTGATCCTCTCAGGTATTAATGTAAACAGCCCTTGGTACATTTGGATTCACCTCATATGCTGATGACATAACACTCTCCTTGTGTCTTAGCTGGAGGTTGTGCAGTAGAGTAAACCCTTCAGATGTCACACTGGAGCAGATGCAGACCGAACTGAGAAGCTGCTACAGATGTCATACTTCACTAACCTACTACCATAGGTCAATGTTTTACAGAATGTTTTAGTACTTCACCTCCCCCATGTCTTAATCATTCACTGGCCACCTCCTCCCCCCAAAACGGCTGCTTCACACCGATTGGTTGAAAAGGGATCACCCGGATCGGAGCCATGACATCACAGGCTGAGACACATACACAACATAGCACATATTAACCCCCCACACACAAACGTCCCCATGCAACTGCACACACAGTGTAAGGAAGGGTAATTTAACACCCTCATGTATCTTCACCCTGTCCCAGAGCATTCACTAAAGTATTTGCATGTGCATAATCATCTGAAAATACACCAAAAATGAGGTATTAACAGTATCAGGTTGATAATCATACCATTTGCCTTACATAATCCAACAGTCAATTGAAGAACGTTTGTAGAACTTTTTTGTAATTCCCATTCTTTATAGCTGATTCGGGGACAAGGAGGGATTGAACACAAAAATCTCTCATGGAATGCGACATAATCCTGACCACTACTCCCAGCTTCACATGAGTGTGGGTATTGTTGAAAAGTGCTTCCAGTCACAGAATTTGAAGTGAAATATTAAGTTTCGCTTCCTGTCAGTTCTCTGAAAGTGTCCACTTCAAGATTTTTTTATATTCTACACTCACGTTATGTTCTCTCATGTAATTTCTGGGGTGTTTCTCCTCAATATAATTGAAACCAACACAGCTCATGACATTCAATGTGGCCAATTTAGTGCCAGAAGGCATGATGGGAGTGCGGCTGCAGGGCCGTACACTGAAAATTAGAATAGTTGAACCAACTTAACTGAATTGTTTCAATTGGCAACACTTGAATGAATTAAGTTCTTTGAAATTAAGTTAATAACAATTTGAAATAACTTATTTTTTCATTTTTTTCAGTTTACCGAGTTGGTTTTCTCCTCTAAGAGTTCATAGGCTATGGGAATTATCAAATCATGCCATTCTGCTGACATATCCAACTATTAACCCTTTCTAAAACTTGACCCACTTCCCAAAAGACTGAGGCCTTCTTTTCTCATATCCATGCACGAACAATATCCACCCTGTGTCACGCTCCATAATGAGTGCATTGTATTGAAGACAAGGACGTGAATCTAAAACTGCTAAATAGGAACATTGCCATCTGTCACTGTCTGCTTCATCTTGGATACACACGGAGACACTCAGTACTGATGAATCTAACCAGATGTTTTTTTAGTATCAATTTATTTGTTGATTTCTAAAAGTAATGTGATAACAGTAAAATAATCCAAGTCTTGAAAGTATATCTCAACTATTGTTTGAGAATATAGCCAAAACGTGTTGATGTGCTCTTGCCAATGGCATGTGCAAAGATGCTCGGCAAAACATAGCAGAAATGATACATTTCTATATGTTACTTTAAACGTAAGAGGTAGTACAGAAAAACAACAGCAACAAACATTTCCCATCTGAAGTTTTTATTTTATTCTATACAAAGAGAAAATGGTTATAATGCAGTCAAGAGCTTACAGTCCATTGCAAAAAAGCTTTATTGTACGTTAAAAAATATTATGAAAGAATTTAAAATTAGATTTATCATCTTTGTTACATTAATTCTTACACAGGTGCAGCAGCATCAGTATGTCTGTTTTATTGCTGAAGTGACGTCACATGCAGTGCACTGTCTCCCTCTGCTGAAATCTCAATGACATCAAACTAATAATATTAAAAACATAATAATAAATTTTATTTCTTTTTTTGGCAGGTGTGCCTGGATGCTTTTTTTTTAAGAACAAAGACAACACTTTGCACATCAAATAAGTTGACAGCTGTGCATCAGAGTGGGAAGTGAAAAATTGTTTAATCAAGGTCTCGCACCAAAACAGTGCAAATAAATTATTCTTTTGCGAGTTAGACAGCCTGTTTCACGCTCTTTTTAAAATGAGTTATTTCCAGTTTGCATCCAGAACACTCTAATGTCCTTACTTAATTTTGATGTTCTATTCCCTTATCATGGTGGTTCAAGACAAATTGGGAAATAGTGATTACTGAATGGACATTACACTCTACTGAACTGAGTGCAAACAGTAGGGGTATTTATTTAGAGATCTAAGGGTAGATTTTAAATCCTTCATGTTTTTCTAATATCTCTAAATTTAAAAGACATACTAATATAAACTCCACTCTTGATGCAGAAATGATCTCTGCCAAGTCTGGGTCCAAGGTTTTGACATCAAGATCCAACAAAAACAATGGGTCAGACGAGGTCAGATTACAGAACAACTGCAGAGACTATCGGCAAAAACAGAACAGTTTGCCCGTCGAGCTAACATCAGCACAAACACACATTTAATATGACTGCAAAGCGCCTTAAAATGCATAAACTAACCTTGATTTGCTGAACAATGCTGTGAAATCACTGTAACTCTGAAATTTCTGAGTTTAGGTTTCATTTATTTTGTAGAAGAATACATAATATCCAGTTGTCTTAACACAACAATTGATCGCAGTTTGACTTTTGGGCTGCTCTGTTGCCTCACAGCGAGAAGGTCCCAGGTTCACTTCCCACCTTGTCCTTTCTGTGTGGAATTTGCATTTTGTCCCCATATTTGAGTGGATTCTGCCCATGTGCTCCAGCTTCATCTCACTTCTGAAGACATGCAGGTTAGGTGAACTGGAAATTGACCATAGTGACATGAAGAAAAAGCAATGTACGTTTTATTGCTGCAAATTGTAATAAGAACAGTTTACAGTTGTAATAAAGTTTTAGGTGCCAAGAACAGGAGAAAACTCTAATGTCCAGGAACAGTTGGCCACAATATTCCAGTTATTTATTTATTTTTAATTTGTAGGATCAACTACTGTAACATGCAGGATTACCTTTTCCTTTCACAACAGTGGATGTAATAAAAGTGCTTCTGAGTTTCATCAGCAGCTCCCAAATGAGCTGCACAGTCTATTAATTTTGATTGTATATCACATCACACCTGTAAAATAAATATTTTAAAAATGATTTACCATCATAAATTGTGAACAACCAACAACCTGACTGTCACATATGACTGTCTAATCCCATTTCGCCTCTGATGTTGTCGTTCTGTAATAAGGTTTTATATGAGCAAGGGATTACTTAATGCTTTGTCAAGCACGCAGAAACAAATAGACTGAGTATGTAAGGTCAACTGTTATGAAAATGATGAAAAAAAAGGTTTAAGCTTGAGATAGAACATCACTTTTTCTTTACATGGAGCTGAGCACAATTTCAGATGTCTTCTGCCATTGCTATTGGTGATACTACCATCCTGTGGTGGCTGGATGATGCTACATCTGCTTTGAACAGATAATGTACATGTTGAGTACAGTTCATTAATAATCAGAAAATATATGTCCACTGTCCCTAAAGTTAAAATCTAACATGAATGCAGCCCCCTGCAGATAAACAGTAACAGTTGCTACAGTGGGTCTCCGTGCAAGATTATGAAAGCTAGACACTTGATCTATTTTCTATAACATTCTGTATATACACAAATATAAACTGTTCTATAAGCCTTTTTAATATTTATGCATTAGGAATGCACACTGAATAGTACAAATACATTCCTTTTCCATAAATATTAATTTATCATTGGTCAATGAATCTCAAGCTATGTGCTAGTTAGCCTACGACCCCAAATCAGGAAAAGTTGGCACGGTATTGAAAAAAGAGGGGGAAAAAGTGTTTATTTTTTTCATTTACTTTGACTTGTATTTCATTGAAGACAATATAAACCCAAGAGATTTCATGTTTGTGTGGTCAGTATCATATTTCATTTGTAAAAACATACATCCATTCCTACATTTCAGGGCAGCAACACATAAAAAAAATAAGTAAATACAAATTAGGATGTGGCAGTTTTGGGCTAGTGTACACACACACACACACACACTCATCTTCAACCGCTTAGTCCAATTAAGGTTCGTAGGGTGCTGGAGCCTATCCCACCAGTCACAGAGCGTAAGGCAGGGTACACCCTCGTAGGACGCCAGTCTGTCGCAGGGCCACATATAAACAAACAAACACGCACACACCTATGGGCAACTTAATGTTTCCAAGTCACCTAACCCGCATGTCTTTGGATGGGAAAGCCAGAGGGAACCCACGCAAACACAGGGAAACATGCAAACTCCGCACAGAAAGGCCACAGGTGGGAATCAAATCCATGACCTCCTTGCTGTGAGGCAACAGTGCTAACTACTAAGCCACGATGCTGCCCTTTTGGGCAGCTCGTGCCCTTGGGTAAAAAATAAAATAAAGTGATATTTCAAACAGTCGATATTAACAGGTGATTGTACTCGTAATCAGCATTCACGAAAGGCTGAATCTTTTGTTGAGCAAAGGTGGGCAGAATATTCCAGTTTGTCAAAAAATGCATCAGAAAATTATTAAATGTTTTAAGAACAACATTCATTAATAAAAGATTGGAAGAGATTTGCATATTTATCCCTCCATAGTGCATAATATCATTAAATGATTCAAGGAATCTGGAAGAATTTCAGTGTGTAAAGGGCAAGGGTGCAAGCCTAACCTGAACCCTATGATCTCCAGTCCCTTGGACAGCACTGCATCAAGAACTGTCATTCATCAATAGCTGATATAACCACATGGGCAAGAGATTAGTTTGGGAAACCTTTGACAAGCACTACAATATAGAGTTACAATCAAAAATGCCACCTTATCCACAAGCAGCATCCACTTCTCTGGGCTCGGAGGCCTCTGGGTTGCCTCATCACACAGTGGAAACATGTATTGAGTTCTGACAAATCAGTATTCCAAATAGTTTTTTTTTTTTTTTTTTGATGAAATGGACACAGTATCCTCCAAGTCAAAGCCAAAAAGGACCATCCAGACTGTTATCAGCACAAGTCCAAATCCTAGGGTCTGTCATGGTATGGGGTCACGTCAGTACTCATGGCAAGGTACGGTAGACTTCTGTGATGCGGCATTAATGCAGAAATGCTGCCTTCAAAATGAAACTTTTTCATGGATGTCCAGCTTTTTCAACAAGACAATGCAAAACCACATTCTACACAAATTACAAAGGCATGAGGGGGGCTTGGGGGGTTGGGGTAAGGTTACTGGGCTGGCCTGCCTGCAGTCCTGACCTGTCCCCAATAAAGAATGTGTGGAGTATCTTGAAACAAAAATGCAATAACAACAACAAATTACAAAGTGGTAAATGCTTCAGTGTCCCAACTTTATTTAATTAATGAATTAATCTGGAATGCAGGAATGGATGTATATTAACAAATGAAATTAAGCTGACCACACAAAACATGACTATCTTGGGTTCACGCTGTCTGCAATGAAACAGAAGACAAAGTAAATATAATTATCACTGTATCTTTTTTCTTTTTATTGCATTTTCCACATCACTCAAATGTTTTCAGATTTGGGGTTCTAAGTACCATGTATATTTTTATTAAAATATTTTATAGTTTTCAATCAAATATAATGCACAAGCCACTTGTTGCTGAAACATCTTAACAGCAGACTGTAAAGTCATAGTGTTTCAGGATTTCTTGCAATCTGGCAGTGCTACACTCATTTCTTTGCTTGTTGTTATGGTCGACTGATATTTTAAAAAGATGCTTTTTGAACAAAATTAGTCCAAAACAGGCAGGCATTTACACTACTAGTATTTATCTACTAGACAGTAGTTTTGAGAATTCCCAACTTACTGTTGATGGATACAGTTTATACAGAAGAGACGGAAATCAAAATGTTGGCGGAGTTGCTTTTTTTGTTAAGGAAAATATTTCTGTAACTCTGATGTGCGAAGACATAGAAATCATATGGCTACAGATTAATCTTCCATTCAAGAAGCCAATTTTGGTCGATTGCTGTTACAGGCCTCCCAGTTCTAATGCAGATTATCTACAAAAAAATATGTGAAAATATGGACATGGTTTCAGATCAAAATAAGGATATCTTTTCTTCTTGGTAATTTTAATGTAGATTGGTTTTCACAATAGTGTTATATGCATAAAAAGCTATGACCGTGGCAAATGCATGCAGTCTCAAACAGGACACAACTTGCACGGATTTCTTTGAACAGTGCATCTAAATAAACATGCATTGACCATATTTTTACTCATGTCCCTGAATTGTGCTCTCAAGAGGTTTCTATTGTTGTAGGTTTTAGCAACCACAACTTGATTGCTGTAGAAAGGAGAACAAAAATGCAGAAATCTGGTGGGCGGATCATTTATCGTAGATCCTACAAGAGTTTGACTCCAGCGTATTTATTGAGGATATTAAACATTCAAATTGATCAGCAATTCTTCAGGAGGAAGATCCTAATGAAGGATAGGGACATTGCCAAGGAAGTGGCTTTCAAATCTAAGTTCTATAGATAGAACACATTATTGTAGATTAAGAATAAGGTGACAAAATTAAATAATATAAAAAAAGAAAGCTTGTTATTAACAAACCATATGATATTGCTAATCATTTGAACAACTTCTTCATAAATAAAGTTGAAAATCTGAGATCACACATGACCGTAAAAGATGTTAACTGTATTAATAATAATGTGAAACAATTGAGTGGGAAACGTGTTCTCTGGAGTTTATTACTGTAAGTGAGAATGTGGAGAATTGTTACTCTCTACTTGATGATAAATCGTGCATGGTGGGGATGTCTGGGGCACATTGATTGGTCCTCTTGAACACATCGATATTGTGGTGAACTACACCCCTGGCAAAAATTATGGAATCACCGGCCTCGGAGGATGTTCATTCAGTTGTATTTTGGAGGAAAAAAGCAGATCACAGACATGACACAAAACTAAAGTCATTTCAAATGGCAACTTTCTGGCTTTAAGAAACACTATAAGAAATCAGGAAAAAAAATTGTGGTCAGTAATGGTTACTTTTTAGACCAAGCAGAGGGAAAAAAAATATGGAATCACTCAATTCTGAGGAAAAATTGGAATCATGAAAACAAAAGAACGCTCCAACACATCACTAGTTTTTGTTGCACCACCTCTGGCTTTTTTAACAGCTTGCAGTCTCTGAGGCATGGACTTAATGAGTGACAACAGTACTCTTCATCAATCTGGCTCCAACTTTCTCTGATTGCTGTTGCCAGATCAGCTTTGCAGGTTGGAGCCTTGTCATGGACCATTTTCTTCAACTTCCACCAAAGATTTTCAATTGGATTAAGATCCACACTATTTGCAGGCCATGACATTGGCCCTATGTGTCTTTTTGCAAGGAATGTTTTCACAGTTTTTGCTCTATGGCAAGATGCATTATCATCTTGAAAAATGATTTCATCATCCCCAAACATCCTTTCAATTGATGGGATAAGAAAGTGTCCAAATATCAACGTAAACTTGTGCATTTATTGATGATGTAATGACAGCCATCTCCCCAGTGCCTTTATCTGACATGCAGCCCCTATCATCAATGACTGTGGAAATTTACATGTTCTCTTCAGGCAGTCATCTTTATAAATCTCATTGAACGGCATCAAACAAAAGTTCCAGCATCATCACCTTGCCCAATGCAGATTCGGATTCATCACTGAATATGACTTTCATCCAGTCATCCACAGTCCACGATTGCTTTTCCTTAGCCATTGTAACCTTGTTTTGTTCTGTTTAGGTGTTAATGATGGCTTTCGTTTAGCTTTTCTGTATGTAATCCATTTCCTTTAGGCGGTTTTTACAGTTCGGTCACAGACGTTGACTCCAGTTTCCTCCCATTCGTTCCTCATTTGTTTTGTTGTGCATTTTTCGATTTTTTGAGACTATTACTTTATGTTTTCTGTCTTGACGCTTTGATGTCTTCCTTGCTCTACCAGTATGTTTGCCTTTAACAACCTCCCATGTTGTTTGTATTTGGTCCAGAGTTTAGACACAGCTGACTGTGAACAACCAACATCTTTTGCAACATTGTGTGATGATGTACCCTCTTTTAAGAGTTTGATAATCCTCTCCTTGTTTCAGTTGACATCTCTCGTGTTGGAGCCATGATTCATGTCACTCCCTTGGTGCAACAGCTCTCCAAGGTGTGATCACTCCTTTTTAGATGCAGACTAACGAGCAGATCTGATTTGATGCAGGTGTTAGTTTTGGGGATGAAAATTTACAGGGTGATTCCATAATTTTTTCCTCAGATTGAGTGAGTCCATATTTTTTTCCCTCTGCTTGGTCTAAAAAAGTAACCGTTACTGACTGCCATAATTGTTTTTCCAGATTTCTTATAGTGTTTCTTAAAGCCAGAAAGTTGCCATTTGAAATGACTTTAGTTTTGTGTCATGTCTGTGATCTGCTTTTTTTCTACAAAATTAAACAACTGAATGAACATCCTCTGAGGCCGGTGATTCCATAATTATTGCCAGGGGTTGTAGTTCTCAGAATCTAAAGGTGGAGGGTTTACCAGGACTTCACACCTAAGTCAGATATCTGGCTGTACATCTGTTCCCTAAAACCAATTTAAACCTGTTTTCAGTCCATATATGGAGGTCTTTCAGTTTTAGTACGCCATTCTGCAGGCAGTGAGAAACCACAATTCTGATATCTGCACAGATGAAAGTTCAATTCCTATGTCAGGAGAGTCAACATTTTCACAGGAAGTCAGCAGAAAAAGGTTACACAGAGTTCAGTCAACAACAGTAACATATTTGAACAATTAATAATAATGAAACATTATTCCAAATGCATGATAAATCATCCAAAGGATTATGTGTACTTTAGCAAACATAAGATCTTAAACATATTATAGCATAAGCATCATGCCCAGCATCAAATGACTTTATTCATAGTGGTCAATTCCGGCTTACCTATAGGAAGTCAACAACACATGTCAGCAGTTACACATGGTCAATACATCATAAACACATCACAATCCTTAATCAAACCATATAATATTGTATCATTTCAAAATCATCCTAAATCAAACACTCATCAAAGCATAAGCATGCTTATCATATACCTATAAATGATACACCAATATGATTGGATAAAACACTAAAGAATAAATAGCAATACACCCTTTCGCAGACGGGTAATATTTTTCATACCACCCAAGTAAAAACCCACAAAATGTCACCTTGGTAATCAGCCAATCCGGACAGCGGAGCGGCGCCACACAAAGAGGTGCGGTCAGAGGAACTGTGAAATACTGGTGAGTCATTAATTTCTTACGTGTCCAACCTCGTAGGTTGATTGTTAAAATTGAATTCATTAGTTCTAAAAGCCATCATAATTATTTATAGGAAAACGTTCTATTTTTTTTCTACTAAGGTTTGAACTTTGAGTGTTTAAACAGGAGAGAAAGTGAGAAATGTTAATGCCTGTTTGAGAAAAGTGTATAAAGTGTGTAGTGAGGGGTTTACAGCCTTAAAACATCTAATTGTAAAAAATAACGCTGACTACTTCACGGATTTCGCCTATCACGGGTTATTTTTAGAACGCAACCCCCGCGATAAACGAGGGACCACTGTATATGATAAATTGTTATCAAGTTGTTCACCAATGAATATGGCTTTTTAAACCCTTCAGAAAACCATACAACATTTATCATTTATAGGTATATGATAAAATCGTTATCAAGTTGTTCACCAATGATTATGGTTTATACACCCTGCAGAAAACAAGGGTGTATGGTTTTCTCAGGGTGTATAAAGCCATAGTCATCGGTAAACAACTTGATAACTGATAACTTCATTTGGCATCATGGTAAATCCCTTAAACACATTATATCAAAAATATCTCACTGGGGCCTTTATTCATCCATACAGTACTTTGTTCAGAATGGTGCACCTACTTCTTAACATTTGTTAATTTCCAAATAATGAACACAAAACATTTTATTAAATTTGGTTGGACTACCCAGCAGTGGGGAATAAGTTTCATTACACTAGAAGTCTTTCAGAAAGTGCTGTAACTAGGTTAAGGATATGATTCCTTCTTTATGTTCTCTAATGCCATATACCAACACAGTGCAGAGTAGCTACCTAAACTCTGTAAGTGAGATAGAGTATCTCGTCAGTAGTTTACATCCTCATTGAAGACAACTTTAGATCTGTAGCTCCTCTGAAAAAGAGAGCTTTAAATCAGAAGTGCTGACTCCGTGGTATCTCACAAACTCGCAGCTTAAAGCAGATAACCCGTAAGTTGGAGAGAAATGGCGTCTCACTAATTTAGAAGATCTTCACTTAGCCTGGAAAGAGTCTGTTGCTCTATAAAAAGCCCTCCGTAAAGCTAGGACATCTTACTACTCATCACTAATTGAAGAAAATAAGAACAACCCCAGGTTTCTTCTTTCAGCACTGTAGCCAGGCTGACAAAGAGTCAGAGCTCTATGAGCTGAGTATCCTTTAACTTTAACTAGTAATGACTTCATGACTTTCTTTGCTAATAAATTTTAACTATTAGAGAAAAATTATTCATAACCATCCCAAAGACGTATCGTTATCTTTGGCTGCTTTCAGTGATGCCGGTATTTGGTTAGACTCTTTCTCTCAGATTGTTCTGTCTGAGTTATTTTCATTAGTTACTTCATCCAAACCATCAACATGTCTATTAGACCCCATTCCTACCAGGCTGCTCAAGGAAGCCCTACCATTATTTAATGCTTCGATCTTAAATATGATCAATCTATCTTTATTAGTTGGCTATGTACCACAGGCTTTTAAGGTGGCAGTAATTAAACCATTACTTAAAAAGCCATCACTTGGCCCCTATCTTAGCTAATTATAGGCCAATCTCCAACCTTCCTTTTCTCTCAAAAAATCTTGAAAGGGTAGTTGTAAAACAGCTAACTGATCATCTGCAGAGGAATGGTCTATTTGAAGAGTTTCAGTCAAGTTTTAGAATTCATCATAGTACAGAAACAGCATTAGTGAAGGTTACAAAGACAGTGGACTCATCTCTGTGCTTGTTCTGTTAGACCTCAGTGCTGCTTTTGATACTGTTGACCATAAAATTTTATTACAGAGATTAGAGCATGCCATAGGTATTAAAGGCACTGCACTGCGGTGGTTTGAATCATTTTATCTAATAGATTACAATTTGGTCATGTAAATGGGGACTCTTCTTCACAGACTAAGGTTAATTATGGAGTTCCACAAGGTTCTGTGCTAGGACCAATTTTTTCACTTTATACATGCTTCCCTTAGGCAGTATTATTAGACGGCATTGCTTAAATTTTCATTGTTACGCAGATGATACCCAGCTTTATCTATCCATGAAGCCAGAGGACACACACCAATTAGCTAAACTGCAGGATTGTCTTACAGACATAAAGACATGGATGACCTCTAATTTCCTGCTTTTAAACTCAGATAAAACTGAAGTTATTGTACTTGGCCCCACAAATCTTAGAAACATGGTGTCTAACCAGATCCTTACTCTGGATGGCATTACCCTGACCTCTAGTAATACTGTGAGAAATCTTGGAGTCACTTTTGATCAGGATATGTCATTCAAAGCGCATATTAAACAATATGTAGGACTGCTTTTTTGCATTTACGCAATATCTCTAAAATTAGAAAGGTCTTGTCTCAGAGTGATGCTAAAAACTAATTCATGCATTTATTTCCTCTAGGCTGGACTATTGTAATTCATTATTATCAGGTTGTCCTAAAAGTTCCCTGAAAAGCCTTCAGTTAATTCAAAATGCTGCAGCTAGAGTACTAACGGGGACTAGGAGAGAACATATCTCACCCATATTGGCCTCTCTTCATTGGCTTCCTGTTAATTCTAGAATAGAGTTTAAAATTCTTCTTCTTACTTATAAGGTTTTGAATAATCAGGTCCCATCTTATCTTAGGGACCTCATAGTACCATATCACCCCAATAGAGCGCTTCGCTCTCAGACTGCAGGCTTACTTGTAGTTCCTAGGGTTTGTAAGAGTAGAATGGGAGGCAGAGCCTTCAGCTTTCAGGCTCCTCTCCTGTGGAACCAGCTCCCAATTGGGATCAGGAGACAGACACCCTCTACTTTTAAGATTAGGCTTAAAACTTTCCTTTTTGCTAAAGCTTATAGTTAGGGCTGGATCAGGTGACCCTGAACCATCCCTTAGTTATGCTGCTATAGACTTAGACTGCTGGGGGGTTCCCATAATGCACTGAGTGTTTCTTTCTCTTTTTGCTCTGTATGCACCACTCCACAGCATGTCTTTTTCCTGGTTCTCTCCCTCAGCCCCAACCAGTCCCAGCAGAAGACTGCCCCTCCTTGAGCCTGGTTCTGCTGGAGGTTTTCTTCCTGTTAAAAGGGAGTTTTTTCCTTCCCACTGTCACCAAGTGCTTGCTCACAGGGGGTCGTTTTTGACCATTGGGGTTTTTACGTAATTATTGTATGGCCTGCCTTACAATATAAAGCGCCTTGGGGCAACTGTTTGTTGTGATTTGGCGCTATATAAATAAAATTGATTGATTGATTGATTGGTTACTTTAGCGTTGTTAACATGCAAAGCTAATCATCATTAAAATAGCTTATATCTTCACACATCATCTGGACAAGCAGCCTTAGCAAGATGCAATCTTTTCAGCTCTACCCTCACCTCCATTGTGAAAGGGGGGGGGGGGGGGTGCAGCTGCAGTGAGGATAAGGTGGAAAAGGAGGGAAAGCTGGGGGGGGGGGGATTGGTGGGGCTGTAGCAGTGGGTGCCAGACAGATCCCAGTGGTCATTGAGTCAAACCTATTATAAAACCTGTTGAACTCATTGGCCCTGTCCAGATCGCACGCCGCAGCCACTCTGTTGTTCTGCTTGTAGCCAGTAATGATCTTCATTGCCCTCCACACCTCTCAGCTTCCTCTCCACCCTCCTCTTGTAGTCCCGCTTAGCCTGCCTCAGGCTCCGCTCAGATGCAGATCAAGCGAAAGTGCCGGTTTGCACCTCATTGTCACAAATGAGTGATTGAGGCACTTTTGATTAAGATATAATGCAAATGTACACCAAATGTGCTGTTCATTATTAAATTCAAATATCCACAATCTGGATCAGATTCAGATCAAACTTTGTCAGGTAATCGTGAATACCAGTCTGCACCTCATTTTCAAATTGAGAGTGAGTCGGGCATGTTAAGATAAAATGTAAATATACATTAAATGGGGTTGTCAATGTTAAAATTAAATTGCCACAAAATCTGTAATCTGGATCAGATCCGTGTCGCAGACTGAACGGTCCTCCCCCAAAAATCAGTCCCCCCTGCTTTCATTGTGCATGCGTCATTTTGGAATGTCAGCAGCATTCAGCAATTATCGCCTTGTTTTTGCTTAAACTACACTCCAGTCATCATCTGTCTCAATGACAAATATCTGAAGTTTTTGAACAACAATATTTCCACATAAATTCAGCATTATTTCAATAATAAAAGAGCGCACAGTGAAGAAGAGTGAAGACAGAGGGACCGTTTTTTTTTTCTTTTTTCAGGGGATCATTTGTCTGTGACACCGAATAAAACTTTCAGTCAATAAAGGATAGCATCCTACATAGTGCTCTTAATATGACAGCAGTTTGATCTTTTTTGACAGTTATGAATTTTGAAAATTCGTTTAATGTTGACGATTGGGATTATTCCTGATTTTGCCTATGACCTTGAAAATTTAATCAGTTCTTGCCTATCAGGATATGAATATTCAGTAAAAATATCATAATGATATATGAAAAATTGTGGGGTCCAGGCTGTTTATAAACAGACAAACAAACAGGGGGCGTAAACATAACCTCCTCCAGCTTCGTTGGTGGAGGTAAAAATGGGATTTCAGTGGAAAACAAAGGAGAAGATGGAGATCAATGGATAAAGTAAGGGAACAGAAAGAAAAGAGGGCTGAGTGGGGAAAAGGTGTACGATTGTACTGTGAGGAGAAACAACTATGTACATAGGAATTGAGAACAAAATGAAGAAAAATAAAAATTTCCAATCATTCAATATCTCCTGAATGCAGAAGATTCTATAAACTACATATTTAAAAACCACTCTGTTTGGAGACACAAATTTAAAGCTGGGAATTAATCATAGCCAACTGAAGCAGTGTGAACTCTATTTAATACTTCGTCATCTCTTGATTATTCCTGTAAAGTTACATTTAAAAAAAAACTTTTCACTCTGATCCTCTCAGGTATTAATGTAAACAGCCCTTGGTACATTTGGATTCACCTCATATGCTGATGACATAACACTCTCCTTGTGTCTTAGCTGGAGGTTGTGCAGTAGAGTAAACCCTTCAGATGTCACACTGGAGCAGATGCAGACCGAACTGAGAAGCTGCTACAGATGTCATACTTCACTAACCTACTACCATAGGTCAATGTTTTACAGAATGTTTTAGTACTTCACCTCCCCCATGTCTTAATCATTCACTGGCCACCTCCTCCCCCCAAAACGGCTGCTTCACACCGATTGGTTGAAAAGGGATCACCCGGATCGGAGCCATGACATCACAGGCTGAGACACATACACACATACTAGCACATATTAACCCCCACCACACACAAACGTCCCCATGCAACTGCACACACAGTGTAAGGAAGGGTAATTTAACACCCTCATGTATCTTCACCCTGTCCCAGAGCATTCACTAAAGTATTTGCATGTGCATAATCATCTGAAAATACACCAAAATGAGGTATTAACAGTATCAGGTTGATAATCATACCATTTGCCTTACATAATCCAACAGTCAATTGAAGAACGTTTGTAGAACTTTTTGTAATTCCCATTCTTTATAGCTGATTCGGGGACAAGGAGGGATTGAACACAAAAATCTCTCATGGAATGCGACATAATCCTGACCACTACTCCCAGCTTCACATGAGTGTGGGTATTGTTGAAAAGTGCTTCCAGTCACAGAATTTGAAGTGAAATATTAAGTTTCGCTTCCTGTCAGTTCTCTGAAAGTGTCCACTTCAAGATTTTTTTATATTCTACACTCACGTTATGTTCTCTCATGTAATTTCTGGGGTGTTTCTCCTCAATATAATTGAAACCAACACAGCTCATGACATTCAATGTGGCCAATTTAGTGCCAGAAGGCATGATGGGAGTGCGGCTGCAGGGCCGTACACTGAAAAATTAGAATAGTTGAACCAACTTAACTGAATTGTTTCAATTGGCAACACTTGAATGAATTAAGTTCTTTGAAATTAAGTTAATAACAATTTGAAATAACTTATTTTTTCATTTTTTTCAGTTTACCGAGTTGGTTTTCTCCTCTAAGAGTTCATAGGCTATGGGAATTATCAAATCATGCCATTCTGCTGACATATCCAACTATTAACCCTTTCTAAAACTTGACCCACTTCCCAAAAGACTGAGGCCTTCTTTTCTTCATATCCATGCACGAACAATATCCACCCTGTGTCACGCTCCATAATGAGTGCATTGTATTGAAGACAAGGACGTGAATCTAAAACTGCTAAATAGGAACATTGCCATCTGTCACTGTCTGCTTCATCTTGGATACACACGGAGACACTCAGTACTGATGAATCTAACCAGATGTTTTTTTAGTATCAATTTATTTGTTGATTTCTAAAAGTAATGTGATAACAGTAAAATAATCCAAGTCTTGAAAGTATATCTCAACTATTGTTAGAGAATATAGCCAAAACGTGTTGATGTGCTCTTGCCAATGGCATGTGCAAAGATGCTCGGCAAAAACATAGCAGAAATGATACATTTCTATATGTTACTTTAACGTAAGAGGTAGTACAGAAAAACAACAGCAACAAACTTTCCCATCTGAAGTTTTTTATTTTACTTCTATACAAAGAGAAATGGTTATAATGCAGTCAAGAGCTTACAGTCCATTGCAAAAAAGCTTTATTGTATGTTAAAAAATATTATGAAAGAATTTAAAATTAGATTTTATCATCTTTGTTACATTAATTCTTACACAGGTGCAGCAGCATCAGTATGTCTGTTTATGCTGAAGTGACGTCACATGCAGTGCACGTCTCCCTCTGCTGAAATCTCAATGACATCAAACTAATAATATTAAAAACATATAATAAAATTTTATTTCTTTTTTGGGCAGGTGTGCTGGATGCTTTTTTTTAAGAACAAAGACAACACTTTGCACATCAAATAAGTTGACAGCTGTGCATCAGAGTGGGAAGTGAAAAATGGTTTAATCAAGGTCTCGCACCAAAACAGTGCAAATAATTATTCTTTTGCAAGTTAGACAGCCTGTTTCACGCTCTTTTTAAAATATGAGTTATTTCCAGTTTGCATCCAGAACACTCTAATGTCCTTACTTATTTGATGTTCTATTCCCTTATCATGGTGGTTCAAGACAAATTGGGAAATAGTGATTACTGAATGGACATTACACTCTACTGAACTGAGTGCAAACAGTAGGGGGTATTTATTTAGAGATCTAAGGGTAGATTTTAAAATCCTTCATGTGTTTTTCTAATATCTCTAAATTTAAAAGACATACTAATATAAACTCACACTCTTGATGCAGAAATGATCTCTGCCAAGTCTGGGTCCAAGGTTTTGACATCAAGATCCAACAAAAACAATGGGTCAGACGAGGTCAGATTACAGAACAACTGCAGAGACTATCGGCAAAACAAACAGTTTGCCCGTCGAGCTAACATCAGCACAAACACACATTTAATATGACTGCAAAGCGCCTTAAAAGCATAAACTAACCTTGATTTGCTGAACAATGCTGTGAAATCACTGTAACTCTGAAATTTCTGAGTTTAGGTTTCATTTATTTTGTAGAAGAAATACATAATATCCAGTTGTCTTAACACAACAATTGATCACAGTTTGACTTTTGGGCTGCTCTGTTGCCTCACAGCGAGAAGGTCCCAGGTTCACTTCCCACCTTGTCCTTTCCTGTGTGGAATTTGCATTTTGTCCCCATATTTGAGTGGATTCTGCCCATGTGCTCCAGCTTCATCTCACTTCTGAAGACATGCAGGTTAGGTGAACTGGAAATTGACCATAGTGACATGAAGAAAAATGCAATGTACGTTTTATTGCTGCAAACAGTTGTAATAAGAACAGTTTACAGTTGTAATAAAAGTTTTAGGTGCCAAGAACAGGAGGAAAACTCTAATGTACAGGAACAGTTGGCCACAATATTCCAGTTATTTATTTATTTATTTAATTTGTAGGATCAACTACTGTAACATGCAGGATTACCTTTTCTTTCACAACAGTGGATGTAATAAAAGTGCTTCTGAGTTTCATCAGCAGCTCCCAATGAGCTGCACAGTCTATTAATTTTGATTGTATATCACATCACACCTGTAAAATAATATTTTTAAAAATGATTTACCATCATAAATTGTGAACAACCAACAACCTGACTGTCACATATGACTGTCTAATCCCATTTCGCCTCTGATGTTGTCGTTCTGTAATAAGGTTTTATATGAGCAAGGGATTACTTAATGCTTTGTCAAGCACGCAGAAACAAATAGACTGAGTATGTAAGGTCAACTGTTATGAAAATGATGAAAAAAAAGGTTTAAGCTTGAGATAGAACATCACTTTTTCTTTACATGGAGCTGAGCACAATTTCAGATGTCTTCTGCCATTGCTATTGGTGATACTACCATCCTGTGGTGGCTGGATGATGCTACATCTGCTTTGAACAGATAATGTACATGTTGAGTACAGTTCATTAATAATCAGAAAATATATGTCCACTGTCCCTAAAGTTAAAATCTAACATGAATGCAGCCCCCTGCAGATAAACAGTAACAGTTGCTACAGTGGGTCTCCGTGCAAGATTATGAAAGCTAGACACTTGATCTATTTTCTATAACATTCTGTATATACACAAATATAAACTGTTCTATAAGCCTTTTTAATATTTATGCATTAGGAATGCACACTGAATAGTACAAATACATTCCTTTCCATAAATATTAATTTATCATTGGTCAATGAATCTCAAGCTATGTGCTAGTTAGCCTACGACCCCAAATCAGGAAAAGTTGGCACGGTATTGAAAAAAGAGGGGGAAAAAGTGTTTATTTTTTTAACATTTACTTTGACTTGTATTTCATTGAAGACAATATAAACCCAAGAGATTTCATGTTTGTGTGGTCAGTATCATATTTCATTTGTAAAAACATACATCCATTCCTACATTTCAGGGCAGCAACACATAAAAAAATAAGTAAATACAAATTAGGATGTGGCAGTTTGGGCTAGTGTACACACACACACACACACACACACTCATCTTCAACCGCTTAGTCCAATTAAGGTTCGTAGGGTGCTGGAGCCTATCCCACCAGTCACAGAGCGTAAGGCAGGGTACACCCTCGTAGGACGCCAGTCTGTCGCAGGGCCACATATAAACAAACAAACACGCACACACCTATGGGCAACTTAATGTTTCCAAGTCACCTAACCCGCATGTCTTTGGATGGGATAAAGCCAGAGGGAACCCACGCAAACACAGGGAGAACATGCAAACTCCGCACAGAAAGGCCACAGGTGGGAATCAAATCCATGACCTCCTTGCTGTGAGGCAACAGTGCTAACTACTAAGCCACGATGCTGCCCTTTTGGGCAGCATCGTGCCCTTGGGTAAAAAATAAATAAAGTGATATTTCAAACAGTCGATATTAACAGGTGATTGTACTCGTAATCAGCATTCACGAAAGGCTGAATCTTTTGTTGAGCAAAGGTGGGCAGAATATTCCAGTTTGTCAAAAAATGCATCAGAAAATTATTAAAATGTTTTAAGAACAACATTCATTAATAAAAGATTGGAAGAGATTTGCATATTTATCCCTCCATAGTGCATAATATCATTAAATGATTCAAGGAATCTGGAAGAATTTCAGTGTGTAAAGGGCAAGGGTGCAAGCCTAACCTGAACACCTATGATCTCCAGTCCCTTGGACAGCACTGCATCAAGAACTGTCATTCATCAATAGCTGATATAACCACATGGGCAAGAGATTAGTTTGGGAAACCTTTGACAAGCACTACAATATAGAGTTACAATCAAAAATGCCACCTTATCCACAAGCAGCATCCACTTCTCATGCCTCCCGCTGACGCCTGCGCTCCTGGCTCTTCCATTGGCCGTTCAAGCTCGGGTTGACGCCCCTCGGGATCCATGACGATGGCCGAGAAATCCTGTTGGGAAGGTGTCGTAGCACGGACCCACAACAGGGGGCGCAAATGAACGGACAATGAATAAGCCAAAAAGGTAACAATTTAATGTTGTGATAATACACAACGAAACGTACAGTAATTTGCACAGTCAATTTAACACCAGGTGACGTGTGGGCAGGCTCGAAGATAGAAGACCCCCGACGAGAGAGAAGCCGCGTCCCACACGGCTTCCACCACCAACGGTCTGAAGAACACCGGAGCCGCCAAGTCCCGAGTCCCCAGGTGGCCTCTGTCTTCGGCTGTCGACCCTGGTACTGCTGGCAGAAAGCAGAAATATGATGAGTGAGTGTGAGTCCGCACACTCAGTAATTCTCAGTCCAAACACAGTGAGGAGGGAGCACCTCCACCTCTAAACTAGGAACACACTAGCAGCTCCTGTAACCACTTATCTGGATGGAGTGAGAGGCAAAGACGTTGCTTCTCTCACTGACCGCCAACCCAGCTGAAAGGGCACCACAGGACAACGGCTGCAAACAGATCAGACGTAAGTCACAGTTTAAATTCAGCAGAGAAATTACCTTGGTAATGGTAGTCGATTTCTCGGCGGGGAGGAGGAGTTGCAGTCCAGCTTTTATGGTGGTGATGATGAACGAGTGACAGCTGGTGCAGAGGATGAGTGACAGCTGTCACTTCTTCTGGGTCTGGCGCCCTCTCATTCTTGGAGCCCGCACTCCAAGCAGGGCGCCCTCTGGTGGTGGTGGGCCAGCAGTACCTCCTCTTCAGCGGCCCACACAACAGTGACACCACTTTGAAACGTGAAGCAATGCTTCGATCCACTAGCTCATTGGTTCTTTGATCCGCTGCTCTTCAGAAACAGCAAGTCTGCTTCTTAACCCCTCTCAAAGCCATTAAAATATTGTGAGTCACTTTTGTGTGGATTAAAGTCACTAACTGGAACTCATGTCTTGTTGCAGTCAAGAAATGAAAATCTTCCTCTGTTCTGTTGGCACAGCTCCAAAAGCTGTGCAGCTTTCTGCCGAGACAGAGTCCGGTCAGAATTAATAACTTCAAAACGAATTGCCGCTTTAAATAAAATGACACCTCTTTACAAACGCTGTAATACAGACAAGAAACTACATCGACTAAAACGTTTTTTTTCTCCCAAAATGAGACATCCTGTGCTATTTATAAATTACGTCCTGACGTGCAGCACAATCAGCTGTAAGAGCTCAGCTCAGACATTCATGCCAATAATGTCTGAAAGGAAATGCTTTCGACAATAACTACAGATTTTGTTTATTTCTATTTATGTCCTGCTTTTCTCCCTTTTATATAGCACCCCTTGGGCACATATTGCGGCGTTTTGGGATTACCTTTCACTACTATGCTGATGATACTCAGTTATACATGCCGATAACTGCTGGTAATCTCGTTCACATAAAATCCTTAGAAGATTGCCTTGCATCAGTGAGAACTTGGATGTCTAAAAACTTCCTACTTTTAAACTCTGATATAACTAAAATGATGGTTCTTGGTCCAGTGAGACATCGGCATCAATTTGACCAGCTAATGCTTAACCTAGGCTTGTGTGTCATACATCACACTGACAAAGTGAGGAACCTTGGGCTAATTTTGATGCTACATTGTCCTTTGACCTCAACATTAGAAATATTATGAAGACCGCTTTTTTCCACCTGCGAAATATAGCGACGATTCGTCCCATCCTGTCTATGGCTGATGCTGAGACCCTGATCCATGCATTTATCTCTTCTAGATTGGACTACTGCAATGTTCTATTTTCTGGATTACCGCAGTCTAGCATTAGGGGTCTCCAATTGGTTCAAAATGCTGCAGCCAGACTTTTGACACGAAGCAAAAAGTTCGACCACATTACACCGATTTTGGCATCCCTTCACTGGCTTCCTGTCCCGTGAGATCAGATTTTAAGATTCTGCTACTAGTCTATAAAACTGTTCACAGCATTGGCACCTCCCTACCTAGCTGACCTAATTAAACCTTACGTACCGGCCCGGGCTTTGCGTTCTCAGAGTGCAGGACTACTTTGTTCCCGGGGGTGAATAAGAAGTCTGCGGGTCACAGAAAGCTCTGTGACCCCCTGTTCTGAGACTTTCAAGTCCAGACTTAAGACGCACTTATTTTCCCTTTCTTATGGCTAGCATACTAGTATAGTTGTGTTTTATGCTTTTTACTCTTAATTAATTTTATTAGGAAACTGAGCAGGCTGCAGCCTCATCTTTACCTAAATACTTACTTGTGTGAAGCGCCTTGAGGCAACGCTGTTATGATTTGGCGCTATATAAATGAAACTAAATTGAAACTGAAAATTGTCCAGAGCTCACGGATCCACCATGTAGAGTTTATTATGTCCAAAGTTTAAGGATCCAGTGACCAGTTTCATATTTATTTACTTTAAGACTCAATATGTTGTTCAATTTCAACTTAATCGGCTTATAAAGCACCAAATCACAACAAAAGCCATCTCAAGGCGCCTCACATAAACAGTTCAACATAAAAATTAAAATGAATAAATAAAAATTAAAAAATTCAAATACATAATTAAAAACAGAAGTAAAAGAATAAAACAAATAAAAACTATTCACAAGAAAGAGAATAAAAATAGGCTTTAAGTCGTGACTTAAAAACGTCCACAGACTGACTGCCTCACGGTCGCAGGAAGACAGAGCGGGTGCATGATAAGAAAAAGCTCTTTGACCCACTGACATAGAAAACCTGTAAAGCCTACTTTTAGTACACAAAAAATTCACTAGAGGTATCAATAAGGGAATTGATAAGGAATCAGATCGATAAGCGGAATCGATAATGGTATCGATAAAATCTTATCGATACCCATCCCTATCCTGAACAAGACCCTGATGTACTTTAACTCCTTCACTTGGGGAAAGACCACATTCCCTACCCGGAGTAGGCAATCCATCGGTTTCCTGCTGAGAACCATGGCCTCAGATTTAGAGGGGCTTATCCTCTTCACAGCCGGTCAGAGGCCAATGAAGCCAACAGGACCACATTATCTACAAAAAGCAGTGAGACCCTGAGCCCACCAAACTGGAATCTCTTCTCCCCCAACTACGCTTCGATATCCAAGCCATGAATATCACAAACAGGATTGGTGACCAGGCGCTGGTGGAGGCCAACCCCCACTGGAAAAGAGTCCGATTCTCTGCAGAGCACCCGAACACAGCTCTCATTTTGTGAGTACAGAGATTGGATGGCCCTGAGAAGGGACCCCTTCACTCCATACTCCCGCAGCACCTCCCACAGTATCTACCGGGGTACCTGATCATACACCTTCTCCAAGTCCACAAAACACATGTAGACTGGATGGGCATACTCCCAGGCACCCTCCAGGATCCTTGAGAGAGTGAAGAGCTGGTCGGTTGTTCCACAACCAGGATGGAACACACATTGTTCTTCTTCAGAGGTTCAACTACCGGCCAAACCCTCCTTTCCAGCACCCTGGAGTAGACTTTACCAGGGAGGCTGAATAGTGTGATGCCCCTGTAGTTGGCACCCACTCTCTGTTCTCCTTTATAAATATGGGGACCATCACCCCAGTTTGCCACTCCTTAGGCACTGTCTCAGACCCCAATGCAATGTTGCAGAGACGTCTCATCCAAGACCGTGCCTTCAGCATTTCTGGACAGATCTCATCAACCCCTGGGCCCTTGCCACTGCAGAGTTGTTTGACTAGCTTAGTGACTTCCACCAGGGAAATTGATGATAATCCTCTATCAGCTTCCAGTTCTGCCCCTACTATAGAGGGCACTCCGGTCTGATGCAGGAGTTCCTTAAAGTGTTCCTTCCTTACATCCTCAGTTGAGACCAACAGAGTTTCATCCTTACTGTAGACAGCTGAGATTGTTCACCGTTTTCCCCTCCTGAGGCGCCTCACGGTCCACCAGAAGTACCTTGGTGCCGACCGAAAGTTCTTCTCCCTGGTTGCTCCTAACTCCTCCCACACCCTCTGAGATGACATATCCCAGAAGGACTCCTTCTTGAGTCAGACTGCTTCTCTGACCACCGGTGTCAACCAGTGGTCAAGGGTTGCTGTCCCTTGAGGCACCTAAGACATTCAGGCTGCAGCTTTAGCAGTGGAAGCTTTGAACATTGCCCATTCTGTTCAATGCTCCCAACCCCCACAGGGATGCTAGAAAAGCTTCGCCGAAGGTGTGAGTTGAAGATCTGTTGGACAGTGGGCTCCTCCAGAAGTTCCCAGTTCACCCGCACTATCAGTTGGGGCTTACAAGGTCTGTCCAAAGTCCTCCCCCACTCTCTGATGCAACTCGCCACCAGATGGTGATTAGTTGACAGCTCTGCCACTTTCTTTACCTGAGTGTCCAGAACATGCAGCCTCAGATCAGATGATACGAACACAAAATCAATCTTTGGCCTAGTACCGACATCAAAGGACCTGTACTTCCTGAGGAAGAACGGCTGACTCTGTCCCTTCCTATAGATGGCATCCACATTAGCCGACCAGTCCAGCTTGTTGTCCAAGTGAAGACCTAAGTATTTATAGGGCTGCACCATCTCAGTACTGTTGCCCTGGATGCTGGTGGGTTGCACAGAAAACCTGGAAGTCCACAACCATCTCCTTTGTCTTGGACGTGTCCAACAGAAGGCCGTTCCACTCGCTCCAGTCACTGAAGGCCCTCACCAGGTGTCTGTACACGTCCTCCTGCCCTTTCTGCACACATGCCACAATGGCCGTGTCGTCCGAGTATTTCTGGATGTGGCAAGACTCAGAATTGTAATTAGTCTGCTGTGTACAGGGTGAATAGGTACACAGTAAAATCACACGTTAAATTAATACTAGTAGTGTTCATATGGTCCCACTCTGACTAGAATAGGACCTTATGTACAATGGTAGTATTAATTCAACACTGTCAGTGTTAGTTTCATACTGATGATTTTACGTTGTTGGGGGCAAGAACAGTCCCCTGTGGAGCCCCAGTGCTGCTCACCACTGTCCTGGGGCACAGTTCCCCAGCCTGACAAACTGTAGTCCATAATCTAGGCAGTCAGGGAGGAAGCCACCCACCCCACCCCAATCTGTGTGAGCTTCTCTCTCAGTAAGAGAGGCTGGATGGTATTAAAAGCACTCAAAACGTAAAAGAACATAATCCTCACGTAACTCCTCGGCTCATCCAAGTAGGTGTGAGCCTGGTGGAGTGTGTAGAGGACAGCATCATCCACTACAATATGTTCCTGGTACCTGAACTCCAAGGGATCATGAGCATTTTGTGCCTGCAGTCTCAGGTGCTGAAGGAGCAGCCTCTCCAGAGTCTTCATGATGTACGACGTGAGGGCCACCGGTCTATAGTCATTGAACTCGGCTGGACGCCCAGCCTTGGGTACCGGCATGAGGCATGATGTTTTCCACAGGACTGGGACCCTCTCCGTCTGCAGGCTGGAGTTGAAGAGCCTCTAGACCGGCTCAGCCAGTTGGTCAGCGCAGGCCTTCAACAATCCGGGACACACATGTTGAGGATAAACTCCCTTTTTCCTGTCCTGAAGGACCTGGAAGTATTCCTCACGTGTTCATGAATCGTGAGCAACACAAAAAACTCAGAATTCAATTTGTAATTATACAAACCTTAACAGGGTTTATTGAAGAATACACAGAGCAGATCAACTGATTTGTCATCAATCACCAAGTGCAGGGTGGGTTCAATGCAACACATTTTATTACGCAACAACGATACCAACAGGTTGGGTGTTCAGCAAAGAACCCCGAATACCGGAAAACATATAGTCTTTATAGTTCAGTTTGGGTGTTGTCATCGTATGATTGGACAAGTCATGAAAGGTCTTCGGGAAGTTGGGGAGGGAAAGGTTCTTTGTGGAAATTGCATGGTGGGGGATGTCTGGGGCACATTGATTGGTCCTCTTGAACACATCGATATTGTGGTGAACTACAACCCCTGGCAAAAATTATGGAATCACCGGCCTCGGAGGATGTTCATTCAGTTGTTTAATTTTGTAGGAAAAAAGCAGATCACAGACATGACACAAAACTAAAGTCATTTCAAATGGCAACTTTCTGGCTTTAAGAAACACTATAAGAAATCAGGAAAAAAAATTGTGGCAGTCAGTAATGGTTACTTTTTAGACCAAGCAGAGGGAAAAAAAAATATGGAATCACTCAATTCTGAGGAAAAAATTATGGAATCATGAAAAACAAAAGAACGCTCCAACACATCACTAGTATTTTGTTGCACCACCTCTGGCTTTTTTAACAGCTTGCAGTCTCTGAGGCATGGACTTAATGAGTGACAAACAGTACTCTTCATCAATCTGGCTCCAACTTTCTCTGATTGCTGTTGCCAGATCAGCTTTGCAGGTTGGAGCCTTGTCATGGACCATTTTCTTCAACTTCCACCAAAGATTTTCAATTGGATTAAGATCCAGACTATTTGCAGGCCATGACATTGGCCCTATGTGTCTTTTGCAAGGAATGTTTTCACAGTTTTTGCTCTATGGCAAGATGCATTATCATCTTGAAAATGATTTCATCATCCCCAAACATCCTTTCAATTGATGGGATAAGAAAAGTGTCCAAAATATCAACGTAAACTTGTGCATTTATTGATGATGTAATGACAGCCATCTCCCCAGTGCCTTTATCTGACATGCAGCCCCATATCATCAATGACTGTGGAAATTTACATGTTCTCTTCAGGCAGTCATCTTTATAAATCTCATTGGAACGGCATCAAACAAAAGTTCCAGCATCATCACCTTGCCCAATGCAGATTCGAGATTCATCACTGAATATGACTTTCATCCAGTCATCCACAGTCCACGATTGCTTTTCCTTAGCCCATTGTAACCTTGTTTTGTTCTGTTTAGGTGTTAATGATGGCTTTCGTTTAGCTTTTCTGTATGTAAATCCCATTTCCTTTAGGCGGTTTCTTACAGTTCGGTCACAGACGTTGACTCCAGTTTCCTCCCATTCGTTCCTCATTTGTTTTGTTGTGCATTTTCGATTTTTGAGACATATTACTTTATGTTTTCTGTCTTGACGCTTTGATGTCTTCCTTGCTCTACCAGTATGTTTGCCTTTAACAACCTTCCCATGTTGTTTGTATTTGGTCCAGAGTTTAGACACAGCTGACTGTGAACAACCAACATCTTTTGCAACATTGTGTGATGATTTACCCTCTTTTAAGAGTTTGATAATCCTCTCCTTTGTTTCAGTTGACATCTCTCGTGTTGGAGCCATGATTCATGTCACTCCACTTGGTGCAACAGCTCTCCAAGGTGTGATCACTCCTTTTTAGATGCAGACTAACGAGCAGATCTGATTTGATGCAGGTGTTAGTTTTGGGGATGAAAATTTACAGGGTGATTCCATAATTTTTTCCTCAGAATTGAGTGAGTCCATATTTTTTTCCCTCTGCTTGGTCTAAAAAAGTAACCGTTACTGACTGCCATAATTGTTTTTCCAGATTTCTTATAGTGTTTCTTAAAGCCAGAAAGTTGCCATTTGAAATGACTTTAGTTTTGTGTCATGTCTGTGATCTGCTTTTTTTCTACAAAATTAAACAACTGAATGAACATCCTCTGAGGCCGGTGATTCCATAATTATTGCCAGGGGTTGTAGTTCTCAGAATCTAAAGGTGGAGGGGTTTACCAGGACTTCACACCTAAGTCAGATATCTGGCTGTACATCTGTTCCCTAAAACCAATTTAAACCTGTTTTCAGTCCATATATGGAGGTGTCTTTCAGTTTTAGTACGCCATTCTGCAGGCAGTGAGAAACCACAATTCTGATATCTGCACAGATGAAAGTTCAATTCCTATGTCAGGAGAGTCAAACATTTTCACAGGAAGTCAGCAGAAAAAGGTTACACAGAGTTCAGTCAACAACAGTAACATATTTGAACAATTAATAATAATGAAACATTATTCCAAATGCATGATAAATCATCCAAAGGATTATGTGTACTTTAGCAAAACATAAGATCTTTAAACATATTATAGCATAAGCATCATGCCCAGCATCAAATGACTTTATTCATAGTGGTCAATTCCGGGCTTACCTATAGGAAGTCAACAACACATGTCAGCAGTTACACATGGTCAATACAATACATCATAAACACATCACAATCCTTAATCAAACCATATAATATTGTATCATTTCAAAATCATCCTAAATCAAACACTCATCAAAGCATAAGCATACTTATCATATACCTATAAATGATACACCAATATGATTGGATAAAACACTAAAGAATAAATAGCAATACACCCTTTTCGCAGACGGGTAATATTTTTCATACCACCCAAGTAAAACCCACAAAATGAATGTCACCTTGGTAATCAGCCAATCCGGACAGCGGAGCGGCGCCACAACAAAGAGGTGCGGTCAGAGGAACTGTGAAATACTGGTGAGTCATTAATTTCTTACGTGTCCAACCTCGTAGGTTGATTGTTAAAATTGAATTCATTAGTTCTAAAAGCCATCATAATTATTTATAGGAAAACGTTCTATTTTTTTTCTACTAAGGTTTGAACTTTGAGTGTTTAAACAGGAGAGAAAAGTGAGAAAATGTTAATGCCTGTTTGAGAAAAGTGTATAAAGTGTGTAGTGAGGGGTTTTACAGCCTTAAAACATCTAATTGTAAAAAATAACGCTGACTACTTCACGGATTTCGCCTATCACGGGTTATTTTTAGAACGCAACCCCCGCGATAAACGAGGGACCACTGTATATGATAAAATTGTTATCAAGTTGTTCACCAATGAATATGGCTTTTTAAACCCTTCAGAAAACCATACAACATTTATCATTTATAGGTATATGATAAAATCGTTATCAAGTTGTTCACCAATGATTATGGGTTTATACACCCTGCAGAAAACAAGGGTGTATGGTTTTCTTCAGGGTGTATAAAGCCATAGTCATCGGTAAACAACTTGATAACTGATAACTTCATTTGGCATCATGGTAAATCCCTTAAACACATTATATCAAAAATATCTCACTGGGGCCTTTATTCAATCCATACAGTACTTTGTTCAGAATGGTGCACCTACTTCTTAACATTTGTTAATTTCCAAAATAATGAACACAAAACATTTTATTAAATTTGGTTGGACTACCCAGCAGTGGGGAATAAGTTTCATTACACTAGAAGTCTTTCAGAAAGTGCTGTAACTAGGTTTAAGGATATGATTCCTTCTTTATGTTCTCTAATGCCATATACCAACACAGTGCAGAGTAGCTACCTAACTCTGTAAGTGAGATAGAGTATCTCGTCAGTAGTTTTACATCCTCATTGAAGACAACTTTAGATGCTGTAGCTCCTCTGAAAAAGAGAGCTTTAAATCAGAAGTGCCTGACTCCGTGGTATAACTCACAAACTCGCAGCTTAAAGCAGATAACCCGTAAGTTGGAGAGGAAATGGCGTCTCACTAATTTAGAAGATCTTCACTTAGCCTGGAAAGAGTCTGTTGCTCTATAAAAAAGCCCTCCGTAAAGCTAGGACATCTTACTACTCATCACTAATTGAAGAAAATAAGAACAACCCCAGGTTTCTTTTCAGCACTGTAGCCAGGCTGACAAAGAGTCAGAGCTCTATTGAGCTGAGTATTCCTTTAACTTTAACTAGTAATGACTTCATGACTTTCTTTGCTAATAAAATTTTAACTATTAGAGAAAAAATTATTCATAACCATCCCAAAGACGTATCGTTATCTTTGGCTGCTTTCAGTGATGCCGGTATTTGGTTAGACTCTTTCTCTCAGATTGTTCTGTCTGAGTTATTTCATTAGTTACTTCATCCAAACCATCAACATGTCTATTAGACCCCATTCCTACCAGGCTGCTCAAGGAAGCCCTACCATTATTTAATGCTTCGATCTTAAATATGATCAATCTATCTTTATTAGTTGGCTATGTACCACAGGCTTTTAAGGTGGCAGTAATTAAACCATTACTTAAAAAGCCATCACTTGGCCCAGCTATCTTAGCTAATTATAGGCCAATCTCCAACCTTCCTTTTCTCTCAAAAAATCTTGAAAGGGTAGTTGTAAAACAGCTAACTGATCATCTGCAGAGGAATGGTCTATTTGAAGAGTTTCAGTCAAGTTTTAGAATTCATCATAGTACAGAAACAGCATTAGTGAAGGTTACAAAGACAGTGGACTCATCTCTGTGCTTGTTCTGTTAGACCTCAGTGCTGCTTTTGATACTGTTGACCATAAAATTTTATTACAGAGATTAGAGCATGCCATAGGTATTAAAGGCACTGCACTGCGGTGGTTTGAATCATATTTATCTAATAGATTACAATTTGGTCATGTAAATGGGGACTCTTCTTCACAGACTAAGGTTAATTATGGAGTTCCACAAGGTTCTGTGCTAGGACCAATTTTATTCACTTTATACATGCTTCCCTTAGGCAGTATTATTAGACGGCATTGCTTAAATTTTCATTGTTACGCAGATGATACCCAGCTTTATCTATCCATGAAGCCAGAGGACACACACCAATTAGCTAAACTGCAGGATTGTCTTACAGACATAAAGACATGGATGACCTCTAATTTCCTGCTTTTAAACTCAGATAAAACTGAAGTTATTGTACTTGGCCCCACAAATCTTAGAAACATGGTGTCTAACCAGATCCTTACTCTGGATGGCATTACCCTGACCTCTAGTAATACTGTGAGAAATCTTGGAGTCACTTTTGATCAGGATATGTCATTCAAAGCGCATATTAAACAAATATGTAGGACTGCTTTTTTGCATTTACGCAATATCTCTAAAATTAGAAAGGTCTTGTCTCAGAGTGATGCTAAAAAACTAATTCATGCATTTATTTCCTCTAGGCTGGACTATTGTAATTCATTATTATCAGGTTGTCCTAAAAGTTCCCTGAAAAGCCTTCAGTTAATTCAAAATGCTGCAGCTAGAGTACTAACGGGGACTAGGAGAGAACATATCTCACCCATATTGGCCTCTCTTCATTGGCTTCCTGTTAATTCTAGAATAGAGTTTAAAATTCTTCTTCTTACTTATAAGGTTTTGAATAATCAGGTCCCATCTTATCTTAGGGACCTCATAGTACCATATCACCCCAATAGAGCGCTTCGCTCTCAGACTGCAGGCTTACTTGTAGTTCCTAGGGTTTGTAAGAGTAGAATGGGAGGCAGAGCCTTCAGCTTTCAGGCTCCTCTCCTGTGGAACCAGCTCCCAATTGGGATCAGGGAGACAGACACCCTCTCTACTTTTAAGATTAGGCTTAAAACTTTCCTTTTTGCTAAAGCTTATAGTTAGGGCTGGATCAGGTGACCCTGAACCATCCCTTAGTTATGCTGCTATAGACTTAGACTGCTGGGGGGTTCCCATAATGCACTGAGTGTTTCTTTCTCTTTTTGCTCTGTATGCACCACTCCACAGCATGTCTTTTTCCTGGTTCTCTCCCTCAGCCCCAACCAGTCCCAGCAGAAGACTGCCCCTCCTTGAGCCTGGTTCTGCTGGAGGTTTCTTCCTGTTAAAAGGGAGTTTTTCCTTCCCACTGTCACCAAGTGCTTGCTCACAGGGGGTCGTTTTTGACCATTGGGGTTTTTACGTAATTATTGTATGGCCTTGCCTTACAATATAAAGCGCCTTGGGGCAACTGTTTGTTGTGATTTGGCGCTATATAAATAAAATTGATTGATTGATTGATTGGTTACTTTAGCGTTGTTAACATGCAAAGCTAATCATCATTAAAATAGCTTATATATCTTCACACATCATCTGGACAAGCAGCCTTAGCAAGATGCAATCTTTTCAGCTCTACCCTCACCTCCATTGTGAAAGGGGGGGGGGGGGGGGGCAGCTGCAGTGAGGATAAGGTGGAAAAGGAGGGAAAGCTGGGGGGGGGGGATTGGTGGGGCTGTAGCAGTGGGTGCCAGACAGATCCCAGTGGTCATTGAGTCAAACCTATTATAAAACCTGTTGAACTCATTGGCCCTGTCCAGATCGCACGCCGCAGCCACTCTGTTGTTCTGCTTGTAGCCAGTAATGATCTTCATTGCCCTCCACACCTCTCAGCTTCCTCTCCACCCTCCTCTTGTAGTCCCGCTTAGCCTGCCTCAGGCTCCGCTCAGATGCAGATCAAGCGAAAGTGCCGGTTTGCACCTCATTGTCACAAATGAGTGATTGAGGCACTTTTGATTAAGATATAATGCAAAATGTACACCAAATGTGCTGTTCATTATTAAATTCAAATATCCACAATCTGGATCAGATTCAGATCAAACTTTGTCAGGTAATCGTGAATACCAGTCTGCACCTCATTTCAAATATGAGAGTGAGTCGGGCATGTTTAAGATAAAATGTAAAATATACATTAAATGGGGTTGTCAATGTTAAAATTAAATTGCCACAAAATCTGTAATCTGGATCAGATCCGGTGTCGCAGACTGAACGGTCCTCCCCCAAAAATCAGTCCCCCCTGCTTTCATTGTGCATGCGTCATTTTGGAATGTCAGCAGCAATTCAGCAATTATCGCCTTGTTTTTGCTTAAAACTACACTCCAGTCATCATCTGTCTCAATGACAAATATCTGAAGTTTTTGAACAACAATAATTTCCACATAAATTCAGCATTATTTCATAATAAAAGAGCGCACAGTGAAGAAGAGTGAAGACAGAGGGGACCGTTTTTTTTCTTTTTTTCAGGGGATCATTTGGTCTGTGACACCGAATAAAACTTTCAGTCAATAAAGGATAGCATCCTACATAGTGCTCTTGAATATGACAGCAGTTTGATCTTTTTTGACAGTTATGAATTTTTGAAAATTCGTTTAATGTTGACGATTGGGATTATTCCTGATTTTGACCTATGACCTTGAAAATTTAATCAGTTCTTGCCTATCAGGATATGAATATTCAGTAAAAATATCATAATGATATATGAAAAATTGTGGGGTCCAGGCTGTTTATAAACAGACAAACAAACAGGGGCGTAAACATAACCTCCTCCAGCTTCGTTGGTGGAGGTAAAAATGGGATTTCAGTGGAAAACAAAGGAGAAGATGGAGATCAATGGATAAAGTAAGGGAACAGAAAGAAAAGAGGGCTGAGTGGGGAAAAGGTGTACGATTGTACTGTGAGGAGAAACAACTATGTACATAGGAATTGAGAACAAAATGAAGAAAAATAAAAATTTCCAATCATTCAATATCTCCTGAATGCAGAAGATTCTATAAACTACATATTTAAAAACCACTCTGTTTGGAGACACAAATTTAAAGCTGGGAATTAATCATAGCCAACTGAAGCAGTGTGAACTCTATTTAATACTTCGTCATCTCTTGATTATTCCTGTAAAGTTACATTTAAAAAAAACTTTTCACTCTGATCCTCTCAGGTATTAATGTAAACAGCCCTTGGTACATTTGGATTCACCTCATATGCTGATGACATAACACTCTCCTTGTGTCTTAGCTGGAGGTTGTGCAGTAGAGTAAACCCTTCAGATGTCACACTGGAGCAGATGCAGACCGAACTGAGAAGCTGCTACAGATGTCATACTTCACTAACCTACTACCATAGGTCAATGTTTTACAGAATGTTTTAGTACTTCACCTCCCCCATGTCTTAATCATTCACTGGCCACCTCCTCCCCCCAAAACGGCTGCTTCACACCGATTGGTTGAAAAGGGATCACCCGGATCGGAGCCATGACATCACAGGCTGAGACACATACACACATACTAGCACATATTAACCCCCACCACACACAAACGTCCCCATGCAACTGCACACACAGTGTAAGGAAGGGTAATTTAACACCCTCATGTATCTTCACCCTGTCCCAGAGCATTCACTAAAGTATTTGCATGTGCATAATCATCTGAAAATACACCAAAAATGAGGTATTAACAGTATCAGGTTGATAATCATACCATTTGCCTTACATAATCCAACAGTCAATTGAAGAACGTTTGTAGAACTTTTTTGTAATTCCCATTCTTTATAGCTGATTCGGGGACAAGGAGGGATTGAACACAAAAATCTCTCATGGAATGCGACATAATCCTGACCACTACTCCCAGCTTCACATGAGTGTGGGTATTGTTGAAAAGTGCTTCCAGTCACAGAATTTGAAGTGAAATATTAAGTTTCGCTTCCTGTCAGTTCTCTGAAAGTGTCCACTTCAAGATTTTTTTATATTCTACACTCACGTTATGTTCTCTCATGTAATTTCTGGGGTGTTTCTCCTCAATATAATTGAAACCAACACAGCTCATGACATTCAATGTGGCCAATTTAGTGCCAGAAGGCATGATGGGAGTGCGGCTGCAGGGCCGTACACTGAAAAATTAGAATAGTTGAACCAACTTAACTGAATTGTTTCAATTGGCAACACTTGAATGAATTAAGTTCTTTGAAATTAAGTTAATAACAATTTGAAATAACTTATTTTTTCATTTTTTCAGTTTACCGAGTTGGTTTTCTCCTCTAAGAGTTCATAGGCTATGGGAATTATCAAATCATGCCATTCTGCTGACATATCCAACTATTAACCCTTTCTAAAACTTGACCCACTTCCCAAAAGACTGAGGCCTTCTTTTCTTCATATCCATGCACGAACAATATCCACCCTGTGTCACGCTCCATAATGAGTGCATTGTATTGAAGACAAGGACGTGAATCTAAAACTGCTAAATAGGAACATTGCCATCTGTCACTGTCTGCTTCATCTTGGATACACACGGAGACACTCAGTACTGATGAATCTAACCAGATGTTTTTTTAGTATCAATTTATTTGTTGATTTCTAAAAGTAATGTGATAACAGTAAAATAATCCAAGTCTTGAAAGTATATCTCAACTATTGTTAGAGAATATAGCCAAAACGTGTTGATGTGCTCTTGCCAATGGCATGTGCAAAGATGCTCGGCAAAACATAGCAGAAATGATACATTTCTATATGTTACTTTAAACGTAAGAGGTAGTACAGAAAAACAACAGCAACAAACATTTCCCATCTGAAGTTTTTATTTTATTCTATACAAAGAGAAAATGGTTATAATGCAGTCAAGAGCTTACAGTCCATTGCAAAAAAGCTTTATTGTACGTTAAAAAATATTATGAAAGAATTTAAAATTAGATTTATCATCTTTGTTACATTAATTCTTACACAGGTGCAGCAGCATCAGTATGTCTGTTTTATTGCTGAAGTGACGTCACATGCAGTGCACTGTCTCCCTCTGCTGAAATCTCAATGACATCAAACTAATAATATTAAAAACATAATAATAAATTTTTATTTCTTTTTTTGGCAGGTGTGCCTGGATGCTTTTTTTTTAAGAACAAAGACAACACTTTGCACATCAAATAAGTTGACAGCTGTGCATCAGAGTGGGAAGTGAAAAATTGTTTAATCAAGGTCTCGCACCAAAACAGTGCAAATAAATTATTCTTTTGCGAGTTAGACAGCCTGTTTCACGCTCTTTTTAAAATATGAGTTATTTCCAGTTTGCATCCAGAACACTCTAATGTCCTTACTTAATTTTGATGTTCTATTCCCTTATCATGGTGGTTCAAGACAAATTGGGAAATAGTGATTACTGAATGGACATTACACTCTACTGAACTGAGTGCAAACAGTAGGGGTATTTATTTAGAGATCTAAGGGTAGATTTTAAATCCTTCATGTGTTTTTCTAATATCTCTAAATTTAAAAGACATACTAATATAAACTCACACTCTTGATGCAGAAATGATCTCTGCCAAGTCTGGGTCCAAGGTTTTGACATCAAGATCCAACAAAAACAATGGGTCAGACGAGGTCAGATTACAGAACAACTGCAGAGACTATCGGCAAAAACAGAACAGTTTGCCCGTCGAGCTAACATCAGCACAAACACACATTTAATATGACTGCAAAGCGCCTTAAAATGCATAAACTAACCTTGATTTGCTGAACAATGCTGTGAAATCACTGTAACTCTGAAATTTCTGAGTTTAGGTTTCATTTATTTTGTAGAAGAAATACATAATATCCAGTTGTCTTAACACAACAATTGATCACAGTTTGACTTTTGGGCTGCTCTGTTGCCTCACAGCGAGAAGGTCCCAGGTTCACTTCCCACCTTGTCCTTTCTGTGTGGAATTTGCATTTTGTCCCCATATTTGAGTGGATTCTGCCCATGTGCTCCAGCTTCATCTCACTTCTGAAGACATGCAGGTTAGGTGAACTGGAAATTGACCATAGTGACATGAAGAAAAATGCAATGTACGTTTTATTGCTGCAAACAGTTGTAATAAGAACAGTTTACAGTTGTAATAAAAGTTTTAGGTGCCAAGAACAGGAGAAAACTCTAATGTCCAGGAACAGTTGGCCACAATATTCCAGTTATTTATTTATTTATTTAATTTGTAGGATCAACTACTGTAACATGCAGGATTACCTTTTCCTTTCACAACAGTGGATGTAATAAAAGTGCTTCTGAGTTTCATCAGCAGCTCCCAAATGAGCTGCACAGTCTATTAATTTTGATTGTATATCACATCACACCTGTAAAATAAATATTTTTAAAAATGATTTACCATCATAAATTGTGAACAACCAACAACCTGACTGTCACATATGACTGTCTAATCCCATTTCGCCTCTGATGTTGTCGTTCTGTAATAAGGTTTTATATGAGCAAGGGATTACTTAATGCTTTGTCAAGCACGCAGAAACAAATAGACTGAGTATGTAAGGTCAACTGTTATGAAAATGATGAAAAAAAAGGTTTAAGCTTGAGATAGAACATCACTTTTTCTTTACATGGAGCTGAGCACAATTTCAGATGTCTTCTGCCATTGCTATTGGTGATACTACCATCCTGTGGTGGCTGGATGATGCTACATCTGCTTTGAACAGATAATGTACATGTTGAGTACAGTTCATTAATAATCAGAAAATATATGTCCACTGTCCCTAAAGTTAAAATCTAACATGAATGCAGCCCCCTGCAGATAAACAGTAACAGTTGCTACAGTGGGTCTCCGTGCAAGATTATGAAAGCTAGACACTTGATCTATTTTCTATAACATTCTGTATATACACAAATATAAACTGTTCTATAAGCCTTTTTAATATTTATGCATTAGGAATGCACACTGAATAGTACAAATACATTCCTTTTCCATAAATATTAATTTATCATTGGTCAATGAATCTCAAGCTATGTGCTAGTTAGCCTACGACCCCAAATCAGGAAAAGTTGGCACGGTATTGAAAAAAGAGGGGGAAAAAGTGTTTATTTTTTTAACATTTACTTTGACTTGTATTTCATTGAAGACAATATAAACCCAAGAGATTTCATGTTTGTGTGGTCAGTATCATATTTCATTTGTAAAAACATACATCCATTCCTACATTTCAGGGCAGCAACACATAAAAAAAATAAGTAAATACAAATTAGGATGTGGCAGTTTTGGGCTAGTGTACACACACACACACACACACACACTCATCTTCAACCGCTTAGTCCAATTAAGGTTCGTAGGGTGCTGGAGCCTATCCCACCAGTCACAGAGCGTAAGGCAGGGTACACCCTCGTAGGACGCCAGTCTGTCGCAGGGCCACATATAAACAAACAAACACGCACACACCTATGGGCAACTTAATGTTTCCAAGTCACCTAACCCGCATGTCTTTGGATGGGATAAAGCCAGAGGGAACCCACGCAAACACAGGGAGAACATGCAAACTCCGCACAGAAAGGCCACAGGTGGGAATCAAATCCATGACCTCCTTGCTGTGAGGCAACAGTGCTAACTACTAAGCCACGATGCTGCCCTTTTGGGCAGCATCGTGCCCTTGGGTAAAAAATAAAATAAAGTGATATTTCAAACAGTCGATATTAACAGGTGATTGTACTCGTAATCAGCATTCACGAAAGGCTGAATCTTTTGTTGAGCAAAGGTGGGCAGAATATTCCAGTTTGTCAAAAAATGCATCAGAAAATTATTAAAATGTTTTAAGAACAACATTCATTAATAAAAGATTGGAAGAGATTTGCATATTTATCCCTCCATAGTGCATAATATCATTAAATGATTCAAGGAATCTGGAAGAATTTCAGTGTGTAAAGGGCAAGGGTGCAAGCCTAACCTGAACACCTATGATCTCCAGTCCCTTGGACAGCACTGCATCAAGAACTGTCATTCATCAATAGCTGATATAACCACATGGGCAAGAGATTAGTTTGGGAAACCTTTGACAAGCACTACAATATAGAGTTACAATCAAAAATGCCACCTTATCCACAAGCAGCATCCACTTCTCTGGGCTCGGAGGCCTCTGGGTTGCCTCATCACACAGTGGAAACATGTATTGAGTTCTGACAAATCAGTATTCCAAATAGTTTTTTTTTTTTTTTTTTTGATGAAATGGACACAGTATCCTCCAAGTCAAAGCCAAAAAGGACCATCCAGACTGTTATCAGCAACAAGTCCAAATCCTAGGGTCTGTCATGGTATGGGGTCACGTCAGTACTCATGGCAAAGGTACGGTAGACTTCTGTGATGCGGCATTAATGCAGAAATATGCTGCCTTCAAAATGAAAACTTTTTCATGGATGTCCATGCATTTTTCAACAAGACAATGCAAAACCACATTCTACACAAATTACAAAGGCATGAGGGTGGGCTTGGGGGGGTTGGGGTAAGGTTACTGGGCTGGCCTGCCTGCAGTCCTGACCTGTCCCCAATAAAGAATGTGTGGAGTATCTTGAAACAAAAATGCAATAACAACAACAAATTACAAAGTGGTAAATGCTTCAGTGTCCCAACTTTATTTAATTAATGAATTAATCTGGAATGCAGGAATGGATGTATATTAACAAATGAAATTAAGCTGACCACACAAAACATGAACTATCTTGGGTTCACGCTGTCTGCAATGAAACAGAAGACAAAGTAAATATAATTATCACTGTATCTTTTTTCTTTTTATTGCATTTTCCACATCACTCAAATGTTTTCAGATTTGGGGTTCTAAGTACCATGTATATTTTTATTAAAATATTTTATAGTTTTCAATCAAATATAATGCACAAGCCACTTGTTGCTGAAACATCTTAACAGCAGACTGTAAAGTCATAGTGTTTCAGGATTTCTTGCAATCTGGCAGTGCTACACTCATTTCTTTGCTTGTTGTTATGGTCGACTGATATTTTAAAAAGATGCTTTTTGAACAAAATTAGTCCAAAACAGGCAGGCATTTACACTACTAGTATTTATCTACTAGACAGTAGTTTTGAGAATTCCCAACTTACTGTTGATGGATACAGTTTATACAGAAGAGACGGAAATCAAAATGTTGGCGGAGTTGCTTTTTTTGTTAAGGAAAATATTTCTGTAACTCTGATGTGCGAAGACATAGAAATCATATGGCTACAGATTAATCTTCCATTCAAGAAGCCAATTTTGGTCGATTGCTGTTACAGGCCTCCCAGTTCTAATGCAGATTATCTACAAAAAAATATGTGAAAATATGGACATGGTTTCAGATCAAAATAAGGATATCTTTCTTCTTGGTAATTTTAATGTAGATTGGTTTTCACAATAGTGTTATATGCATAAAAAGCTATGACCGTGGCAAATGCATGCAGTCTCAAACAGGACACAACTTGCACGGATTTCTTTGAACAGTGCATCTAAATAAACATGCATTGACCATATTTTTACTCATGTCCCTGAATTGTGCTCTCAAGAGGTTTCTATTGTTGTAGGTTTTAGCAACCACAACTTGATTGCTGTAGAAAGGAGAACAAAAATGCAGAAATCTGGTGGGCGGATCATTTATCGTAGATCCTACAAGAGGTTTGACTCCAGCGTATTTATTGAGGATATTAAACATTCAAATTGATCAGCAATTCTTCAGGAGGAAGATCCTAATGAAGGATAGGGACATTGCCAAGGAAGTGGCTTTCAAATCTAAGTTCTATAGATAGAACACATTATTGTAGATTAAGAAATAAGGTGACAAAATTAAATAATATAAAAAAAGAAAGCTTGTTATTAACAAACCATATGATATTGCTAATCATTTGAACAACTTCTTCATAAATAAAGTTGAAAATCTGAGATCACACATGACCGTAAAAGATGTTAACTGTATTAATAATAATGTGAAACAAATTGAGTGGGAAAACGTGTTCTCTGGAGTTTATTACTGTAAGTGAGGAGAATGTGGAGAAATTGTTACTCTCTCTACTTGATGATAAATCGCCTGGTGTTGATCATCTTGATGGCAAAATTGTTATAATTGTTGCAAACATTTTAACTAAACCAATATGTCACATATTCAATAGAACATTGCTCAGTGGGGTTTTTCCTGAACAATGGAAAAGGTCTAAAATTGTACCTTTTTACCAAAGGATGGAAAATTAGGGTTCACCGCCTCTAACTGCAGAACAATTCATATTCTCCCTGTTTTAAGTAAAATATTTGAAAAGTTACTGTTTGATCAAATGTTGCAATACTTTGTGACAAATGATCTGCCATGCCTACAGACCTGGTCATTCAACTAGTACTGCATTAGTGCACATGGTGGATCAGTGGTTAACAGACATGGATGACAGAAAACTAGTGGGTGTGGTATTTCTAGACTTTACAGCTGTTTGATGTAATTGATCATGAAATTTTGTTGTTAAAGCTAAAATGTTATGGACTATCATCTATGTCTCTCTTACTGATATGAAGTTACCTCACTGACAGAACTCAGCAAATATTTTTTAATGGAAGTTTTTCTAATCGTAAACACTTAGGTATTCCGCAGGGTAGCTGTTTGGGTCCACTCTTATTTTCAGTTTTTGTAAATGACCGCTAATGATGTTATGACTGCGGATGCAGTATTGTATGCGGATGATGTAACTTTGTTTTGTGCATCTCATTCAATCACTAATCTTGGCTAAAATTTACAAACACAACTCAGTGTTATTATTAATTGGATTAAGGAGAATAAACTGGTTCTGAATATTTCTAAAACCAAATGTATTGTTTTCGGTAAACAGACCTTGTGATTTAAACTTAACTATCGATGCAATTATGACAGAGCAAGTGTCGAAGACTAAACTTTTGGGAGTTAAATTAGACAGTCAGCTCTTATGGTCTGATCGGATTAATCATATCGTGTCCAGGATGGGCAGATGTGTCCCTTTGGCTTGAAGGTGTGCATCATACTCTCCATGAGGGCAGTGGTTCAGTTCCTGGTTTTGTCACATCTGGAGTACTGCTCGGTCATTTGGTCTAGTGCTAAACAGGGGCACCTGAGAAAATTGCAACTCCTGCAAAATAGAGCTGCCAGGGTAGCCCTTGGTTGTTCCTATAGAACGAGTGTGAATGAGATGCACACAACCTTAGGATGGTTAAAGGTGTTGTATGGCTGGGGGGGCCTGGCTGCTGGTTTGTTTGCCTTTTGTGTTTCCTCCCAGGTGGCATGCATTTGGGACTGAGTGGCTGTGTTGCTGAGGCTGTTAGGACTTCACCCTGATCACCTGCGACTCGTCAGGACTCACAGCTGAGGTGCATCTGGAGGGATTGGAGTATGTTGGCATTTAAGACTGAAGTGCACAGTGTGCATTTGCCAGAGACTCGACCTTGTGACCAGACGGGTGAGATCGTCGTCTTGGGAGCCATCTCATCAGCAGCGGACGCTGAGAAACGTCCAGGTTTGATGCACGGTCTGTGAAAGAGGAGAGGGTGAGGTCTCACGCTCGTCAGCACACTTCCTGAGGTACGTTGGATTTTGTGACTAACAGTTATACAGTCAGTAAATGTGGTGTCCCTCACACCTTATTGTATTGAGCTGTATGTTAGTCATGTATCAGCTTCCACTGCTGTGGTGATTTGTGAACGAGATGTTCCATGCCTGCAGGTTGGAAGCTGATCAGTAATCAAGCCAGGAAGTGTTTGCTGTTTGTACACCTTTAAGTGTTCTGTGTGTAGAGTGTGGACTCACATAATGGTTCCTTCTTTCACAGACTCGGTTGTTGCGGCCACCTGGGGGGTGTCGGCGGGGTCCTTGGGTCCGAAACAGCTTCTGGCTCCGGACCATTAGCGCTGCTGGGAGCGCACCACGCCAGACCGCACCTTTTTGTTATATTATCGTTTGTTATTATCACTGTTATGTATTAAATTCAGTTAGCCTTTGTACCGTGCTCTGCTTATTTCATACTGGGTCCTTCAAACGCTGGTCGGTTCTCCGAGCTGCGTCCGACACATAACAGTAGTCTCTGGCCAGACATCACGGACCCAGCGGTAGCAGAGACGGTAACGCGCCGGGAAGGCGGCTTCAGACGTTCAGTAGTTATCCGGATCAGTTGCGGGGCTCTCCGCCCGGAAGGTGCGTGTTTGAGAACCCATTACTGGATACTAATTCGTGCTCTCTTGCAGCCGTGTCCTGTGTTTGTGCCTTATCCGTGGGTCGTGGTGGAGTGTGACTGGCGACAGCTTCGCGTCACACTCCGACCGGATAAGAGGTTTAAACGGGAGCTGCAAGAGTGCGTTTGTAATGGGTTCACGCGCACGGCGGAGCTCTGTTAGCACGGGTCGCTGGGCTTCCTGTGCTACAGTCGTAGCCCCGTTTCCCCGGATAAAAGGTAACTATTGCGTCTGTTGTTTCAGCTCCGGCGTTATTTCGTTGAGCACATTTTGGTTGTGTTGCACACAGCTGCGCACGAAGATGCAGCTCGTTTGTTTTTTGTCACCAAAGGGGGTTTTTCATTTTTTAGCACTCTGGTTCCCCCTTGTGGTGACTGAATCACGGTACCGTCAAGCTCTTGAGTAGGAACAGGTGTGTTCCATGTGGTTGAGCTTGACGGTATAACTCACTGATTTGTTTTGTGTTGGTTCATTTTGTGTGGGTGTTTTTTGAGTGGGTTTTTGTGGGCTTTTGTTTTTTTGTTGTCCACTGTTTGTCTGGGGGTGTGATCCTGCGGCCTTTGTTACACAAAAAAAAAAAAAAAAAAAAGGAAAGACGGGGACCCAAACAACTGTGTGTTGGTCTGTTTTTTTTTCTTTTGTTTCTTTTTGTTTCCCCCCTCCCCGGGGTTAGATGGAACGGTCCCCTGGGGGGTGATGGGGTGGTATTTGGGTTGTTTTTTGTTTTTTGTTATGCCCTCTCTTCTCCTCTGACTCCAGCCGGGGGTGCCGTAGTGTCGGCATTGCTGGAGGGGTGCAGTTAGGTTGTACTGGGCGTTTCCCAGGTGGCCTCTGCACCCAGGAGGGGAGGGGGGGGGGTTTGGGGTTTTTGTTTTGTTTTTCCTCCCCCAGTTTCCACCCTCAGGGTTTGACTGTGGTGTCCTCTGGGGGGGAAAAGGCGTTGGGTCCATCTAGCCGTGGGCGGCCGGGGCTGGGTCCATTGGTCGTGTGGGGAGGCGTCTCCTGGGGTTGACGAGTGGTCCTCTGGGGGGCGCTGGTAGTCCCCGTGGGTGACGGTGGATCCCAGAGGGACCTCGGCCGTGGTTATTACTCCTGGAGCTGGCGGGTGGCCCTCTGGGGGGTGTTGGTCCCTGCGTGTCGTTTGGGGGGGAGGAGGGGGGGGTCTTTTGGCATTTTTGTTTGTGTGTTTACATGTGGGTTGTTTTTCTTTTCTCCCCTTCCCTGGGGTTTGATGGAACGGTCCTCTGGGGGGGGGGGGGGGTGTTTTAGTATTTTGTTTGTAGGCTTGGGTTTGGGTTGTTTTTCCTTTCTCCCCTTCCCTGGGGTTTGATGGGACGGTCCCCTGGGGAGGGGGGGGGGGGGGATGTTTTGGTTGTTTTGTTTTTGACTAATCACACGTTTGGTTAAAGGCTGACCGCACAGGTGTAGGAACTCCTGGCCACACCTGTGCTAAGACTGTCAGAAACAAAGGCAAAGATGCAGCCAGTTCAACCAGTCTGTTGGAGGACTAACGCGGACGTGGTTTCCAGCCATGGTCCCTGGAGGGGGGTGTTTCTCCTGGGCCAGGTGTGTGTGGTCGCCGGGAGGCTTCCCGTGAGGGTGGGGTACTGTTGTATGGCTGGGGGGGCCTGGCTGCTGGTTTGTTTGCCTTTTGTGTTTCCTCCCAGGTGGCATGCATTTGGGACTGAGTGGCTGTGTTGCTGAGGCTGTTAGGACTTCACCCTGATCACCTGCGACTCGTCAGGACTCACAGCTGAGGTGCATCTGGAGGGATTGGAGTATGTTGGCATTTAAGACTGAAGTGCACAGTGTGCATTTGCCAGAGACTCGACCTTGTGACCAGACGGGTGAGATCGTCGTCTTGGGAGCCATCTCATCAGCAGCGGACGCTGAGAAACGTCCAGGTTTGATGCACGGTCTGTGAAAGAGGAGAGGGTGAGGTCTCACGCTCGTCAGCACACTTCCTGAGGTACGTTGGATTTTGTGACTAACAGTTATACAGTCAGTAAATGTGGTGTCCCTCACACCTTATTGTATTGAGCTGTATGTTAGTCATGTATCAGCTTCCACTGCTGTGGTGATTTGTGAACGAGATGTTCCATGCCTGCAGGTTGGAAGCTGATCAGTAATCAAGCCAGGAAGTGTTTGCTGTTTGTACACCTTTAAGTGTTCTGTGTGTAGAGTGTGGACTCACATAATGGTTCCTTCTTTCACAGACTCGGTTGTTGCGGCCACCTGGGGGGTGTCGGCGGGGTCCTTGGGTCCGAAACAGCTTCTGGCTCCGGACCATTAGCGCTGCTGGGAGCGCACCACGCCAGACCGCACCTTTTTGTTATATTATCGTTTGTTATTATCACTGTTATGTATTAAATTCAGTTAGCCTTTGTACCGTGCTCTGCTTATTTCATACTGGGTCCTTCAAACGCTGGTCGGTTCTCCGAGCTGCGTCCGACACATAACAAAAGGTACTGGATAAGTTAAATATAAACATATGTCATATGCACACTGCTATATTTAAAGGGTATCCAACTTTCTTTGTAGATAAATTGGTGTATAGTAGCTACTGTCATCAGCATGTCACTCGGAAGGTTAGCCTTGGTCATTTAATCGTACCTTTTCCAAAATCCAACTGTATGAGGAGAACAGTGTTATTTAGATCCTCAGAAGCATGGAACCATTTGCCTAGGGGTATAAGACAAATAAATTGTAGATATTATTTTTAAAAGATTTTAAAACAAAACGGTATGAATGAATTGAAAAAAGCATAGATTTTGGACTAAGTTTAATGTGAAGGGTCATGAATTGAATTTGTTAATTGTATGGAGTATTTATTGAAATGTAGTTGTGACTTAATTGTATGTATTATTTATCATTGGAATGTAATTGTATTGTGATTTTAAGTTATTGGACCCCAGGAAGACTAGCAACCACCTAGTGGAAACTAATGGGGTTCCAAATAAAGAAAGAATTATAGAAATTTACATGTATGGATAAGAAATTTTTAAGATTGTTTACTGATTTGCTCAAATACAACAAATCTGAACATAGATCCTAAATTCTCCATACAAATGCATTTCAAAAAATAAACACCCGTTAGTTTCATTCTTAATTTCTAACTGACAAAAATAAAGCATATTTTATAGCTGGAATAAAAATTACATTTACTGGGGGTTTGTTTTAGAAACATGTTCCACCTTGTTTTATGTTGTTCAAGTAAGTTTTTGGGGTATTGTTTACTTTCAGAATGAACACAGGAGGGAGTCAAAAGGAATATTATGATGTACTTAATACAAAAGATGACGCTTAGAGAATGAGTGACGTTTGATGAATGCAATACACATCCAAAAGGGGGCGCTGCTATCAAAGCACAAATGTTTCCAGAATTGTGAAGGAACAGTGAGAAGACAAAAAAAAAAAAAAAAGAAAGAAAGAAAAGAAAGCGGCCACATTGTGTTTCATCATGCTTAAGATTCATAACCAGTGGTGAAAAAAGTTCTGATGTTGGACATCATTCAGTGAGCTTTAGTCACCACATTATTCTGAGTTCTACAGTTACATCGCATTTAGTTTATTGTCAGAGCAGGACAGGTTTGGGAATATGCATCGGTGCACCGTGTTGCTGTGTCCACCACAGTACGGAACCTGCCCTTGGTCCTTGATGACAGCCATCCAGGCAAACATCTGGCCCATCACCACCTATCTGCTGCAACCAGATGAAACATGGCCGTCTGTCCCTTTGGCCTTTCCCAACAGCCGCCCTCAACACTGAGGCACCTGCGTGCTGGATCCTGCCCAGAGAAATGCGCCACATGCCCAAAATGTTGTTCCTGACGTTCCATCACAATGTAAACGGTACATTTCACATATTGTTGTCCATTCGGCTGCTCCCGTATTGTTCGTGGTCTCCACAGTGGATACAGCTAGATCCGCATCGGTATATGGCACAGGTTTTACGCCGGATGCCCTTCCTGACGCAACTCTAGTTTTACCTGGAGAAACACACACAGCCATGGTAAGCCTCCCTAAATAATCATTTGTTTTGCAAAAAGTCATTCCAGCGGTCATTCCTGTGGACTTCAGAGACCAGGTAGGGTAGCATCTCACTGATGCGCGATTGATGGAGAGGAGGCAGGGACACAAAATCGGGCGAAAACAGGCAAAAAGGCTGTAACTTTATGTGGAATCTCAGTGAATTGGTCCTCCCAACACGTGTGCACACGACAACTGACTGTTTGCTGAATACTGTCTGGAGTGACGGCAAAAATTACAGCCACAAATCTCAAGCAGTCCGTATACACACCGCACGAGAGCCACTGACATGGCGATGTGCGAAAGTCAAGTGGCACTGGCGCGGTCTTTGCAGGCACTCTCACAGATGTTCAGCGCCACTGGTGCAGCTGAAATGACGGTACGATTGCGCGCACAGTGCACAGGATGGATATGGACGATTATATTGTTATTGTGTGAAAGAGGCTGTGAAAATTCCCCCGACTTTCGGCAGAAAAAGCACTGTAAATAATAATAAATCAAAAAGAAGAAAAGTGTGAACAACCACACTGCATCTTTCAAGTTTCATTGATGTCCTCACAGACAATGAAAATAAAAACGATAAATCGGTATCGCCTCGTCCACGTTCTCTACACAGGTGAAGTCTGCTGTTCACAATGGAAATCTATGAGCCTACAAGAAAAGTCCATATACATTCAAATGGCTGCAGAAGTTAGAAAACTCCACCACCAGTTGTACCTCAACTGGTCAGCTAAAGAAAACTACGTTAGTACACCCTGCTCATTTTTTAACCCACACATGCTGCATGTTATCATCACTACATTCATGAAGTCCACCACTTCAACTACCACTGATGTGTGTTTAGGCTCATTGTCCTGTTGTAACACCCATTTGTATCCAAGTTTCAACCATCTAGTTGATGGTTTTTGGTTTTGCTGAAGAATTCTTAGACCAACGTCTTTGTCGTTCTGTCCACTTTGTGCAATGTCCCAGTTCAACTGGCAACAAAACAGCCCCAGAATGGCTTACCTTTGCTCCTCCATATATTTCTCCAAACATCTCACCTCATCAGAAAAGTGTACTTGAGAAGGTTTTTGTCCTTGTCCAAGTGGTGAGTTGCCAACTTTGGTCAAGTTTGCAGGTGTTGGTTTTGAGGCAGGGGTTATTTTTTTCTTTAATTAAATATGTGTGTATTGAATCTTTGAGAAAGACCTTAAAAGAAAACACATAGACCAACACAAGACATTTAGACATAATCCAACACTATCTCTGGAAACTGCAATGGTAGGGAGTGAAGCTTGGGAAGCGGAAGCCAGGATGGAGGCGTGACCTGGGTCTCACAGTACGGGTCAAAGTCTTTTATCAGTCCTATGCAGTGCGTTCTTTTAGTAGTGTTCTGCACCAGCACTGTTTTTATTTTTTGATAATCTCAGTGAAGTGGGAGAAGGGATAATTCAGAGATAAGGCTTCAGTATGTTTGAGTTGTTGTGGCTAAAGAGCAAGAAGCTCACAAGGAATTATAGTACAACTTGGATAAAGAGCTTGACCCAAAATGTGAACATGCAGCTGTTGGATTCCATCTATTTTAAGTGAGATTTGGCATTCAGCAGTGGCGGAAGAAGGATTCATATACCTTATTTTAGTAAAACTAGTGATACCACACTGCAGAAGTAACAAAAGTCTTGCATTGAAAATGTTACTTCATTAAACTGCTTGAAAGTATTGCCATTAAAATGTACTTAAAATACCAAAAATAAAAATAGTCATCATGTTGACTGGCCAATTTCACAATGATATAAATTACTGGATTATGATGCATTAAGCACTTTAATATTTCAACCGGTAAATATGGATGTAATTTTAATGTATTTACATATTTCTTGTGCATTTATGCCTGTGGATTAGTAAGGTCTTATTGGCATGATAATATTCTAGAAATCATTATCTATTGTCATGCTAAATCCAGTGTTGCCACAGTTACTTTGAAAAAGTAATCCAATTACTGATTACTCGTTGAAAAAGTAACTCAGTTACTTTACTGATTACTCAATTGTAAAAGTAACTAAGTTAGATTACTAGTTACTTTTTTAGTTACTTTCCCCAGCTGCCGACAACAACCCACGTCAACATGACAATGATACCTGTTTTGCCAAAACTCACTTTATAGTCACCCTTTCTTGACTTCAATGAAAATAAATACTTGTTTTCTAAAAAGTAAAATAAAGACCTCTTTCTTGACCTCATATTTAACTGTTGACAGCACTGTAACAGTAAAACCTGCAATTTCAAACCTACAGTTTATAAATGTAACTATTAAATTCTAACATTTTTCTAACATTTAAATTCTCTCTAAACATTTTACTTGTCGAAATTATTATTATTTTAAGCAATATTAGTAGTTGTAGTAAAAAACGGCTTCAAAACTGGACCTTTAATCTAGGGGTGTTGTGGGGGGGCACATCCTTGCCCCACGCCCCCATTCCATCTGGATTCGCCCCTACTTTGGCGTTTGAGCACAAAGAATGGATAACATTTATTTATGCAGAAAACAGGACCAGATTTACAGGTAAGAAAGTTTTATTGCGTTTTCACATCATGTGGTCCTCAGAAAGAGAGTTTAGGTGCATTTGAGTGGAAAATAGTGTTAGTTGTTGACGCGTCGCCGAGGATCAGCTGTTTTTAACGAGACGATACGGAGGCTCAGATCAGAATTCTAAATAAAGGAGGAAAAAAGTATAAAAATGTCTTCGTAAAGCTCAGTGCAGGTGTGCTGATCACCGCCCTTTAAGAGGTGAGGACGAGTCGAGCAGCTGCAAAAAACCGCGGATGAAAAGCTTACAGCTCGCTGAAAGTGGGCAGTTCAGTCGAACCCCGACCTCCTGCCCACAGACCAAGTTTAATGCTGCTATCGACCCACAATGAAAAATAATAGTAGCGTACAGTGACATGGAGAAGTAACTTTAATCTGATTACTGACTTGGAAAGATTAACGCGTTAGATTACTCGTTACTAAAAGAAGTGGTCAGATTAGGCATCACTGGCTAAAGCTATGAAGTAAAGCTGTCAGATAAATAGAAATACTCAAAGTACAAGCATGTCAAATTTGCACTTAAGTGCAGTACTTGATAAATGTACTTCATTACTGGCATTCTGCTACAGTCATTCATGCACAGCCTCCACATGCTCCCCTCATTTCTTTTACTGATCATCTTTAACTCCGGAAAAATGTTGTTGACTTTTAACCTTGCATGACGGTGTACCTCATGGGTTGCTTTGCTATGTTATGCCAGCACGTCAGTATCAGTGGAATGTCTGTGAGATAGCGTCATGCATTCTTCCTGCATGGGCGCTTAAGCGTGGCATCGAGATAACCTCGACACTGCCTTGTTAAAATGCTCCTTTGTTCTTGTATCAGACACCTTGAAAAAAGACAAATGATGTGTGTATGTGAAAAAAAATTTGCTGATCAAAGGACCTCACGAAACTGGATTTCCTTCTAAATGAACAACGTGATCAGCCTGTGAATTCAGAGACTGTGTTCCAGTCAGCAAACATCCCTGGAGTAGAAACAAAGTCAGTGTTGTCATACCAAAATAATATATTGTGACAGAACTGAAGCTCCACACTTTCTGTTAGGGATAACACAAATTGTTAACAAGACAGAAGCCAAAGAATTGTCCAAATGTGTCTTCATCATAGTTTATGTCAAAGGTTACTCATGCACTTACAAACAGGTTTGACTAGACCAAATGATGTCACACCCTTTATTAAGCTTAACATAGTGCATAACATGATACACAATTTACACAGTCAGTGTTGGGAGTAATGTGTGGTGTATAGCGTTGGTTTGTTTCTTTTATGTGTATACTTAGTCTGTCTCTTGTCTTTCCCTTTCCCCCTGCCACTATCTGCTCTCTCTCCTTCCCTCTTTCTCTCTGTGTTCTCTGGCTCCCTCTTGGTGAACCCCTGTCTGGTTTTCTTTCACACATTTTAATTATGTTAATTACTGTGCATCTGTTTTCAGTTAGTCATCTACCCCACAGTATTTCAGTCCCCCCCTGCGTCCCTTCTGTTTGCTGGTAAATCCCGGTTTTACTCTGTGATTTCCTGCTTTGTTCCCTGTTGCTTCCTGAATGTTTTGATTTTCAGTGTGATTTCTCATGTGCCATCCTTGGACTTTGCCCGCTGTTTTGGACTCATTTTGGACTCTCTGGTGTTCACAGTAATAAATGCACCTATTTTACATCCGTGCATCCATTTGTCTTTGTGTGACTGAGACTGGGCTCAGTTTCAACAACATTGTGAAACCTATTTCAGAAAGGTGATAAGTGGTAATGGTAAAAATATTACCCATCACACTGTGTAAACAACAGGGAAACAATAAAGATTTGCAATTCATATCCAGATGCTGATTAACACAAAGGGCACAAACCTTCCCCAAAACAAAGCAGTTCACAGTGCAATGCAAGTACCATTCAAACACCTGAGGCAGTTCTCGTTTCCATGCCCATATTTCCACCTTGTGTCAATAGTGAGTAGAACTGTGCTCATTTGTGTACCCATAGGCATGTTTGCTTTAAAATGAGGTCTGGTCAGATGCAGTGCTATCATGAAGAGGTAAAAAGTGATTGCACCACAGACCACCAAAAACCTGTCCGAAACTCCAGGCCAGAGTAGTTCTGGTGTTTATGTGGTATAATATTCAAAGGTGCCTTTAGTTGGCCTGGCCCTGCACCACATGACCATATCCTGGAACAGTGCCTCAACATAATGCAGGAGTATATTGCATAAGAACCACTGGACCCAGTGTAGACCACAATGTGCACTTCTATCTGTACAGCCAATGCCTGGTTCACATGGCAAGATAATGTCGCGGCTCGTCTTTAGTCTTCTCAGGATGTCGTCTTTTAGATAACACAAACTAATTGCAAGTGATATGCTAGAAAATGACACAACACTTTAGAATAATTCAGCCTTAAGCAAGATAAAATGCACAGAGTTTTTAAGTTTATTTAAGCCTTCGACACAGAGCTTAGACAAACTGAGTCCTCTAGAGAGACTGAATATGACAACCGCGCTCGTCTATTTATTGGAGACCCGCGGGCATCGCTCCTCCTTCGACTTTTTTATTTATTTCATTCCCAAGACATGGTTTTCTATTGGAAGCGTCCTCTAGTGAACCCTAAGCAGGTGTTAGGCCATTATTTCAATGTGACAAACGCTCCCATTAAAACATGAAGGATTTACAACTGATTTTTTTAAAAGACCTTCAGCCACAGGTGCAGCTGGCCTGAGGCCCCCTCCGCACGTGGCCTCAGCCACACGTGCAGCTGGCCTGAGGCCCCCGCACGTGGCCTGCGGGAAAGCACCTAAAAGGCCTTGGAAAGCCCCTGACAGACTAAATGACTAATAGAGCCCTTTTTTGGGGTTGAACACCTGCTAGTTCAACCAGAGGACATACAGTTCGGATCAGGACACTTGATAGTTCATCACAGTTCAAATATGGACCTAAAAATTCTTCTACAGTCCCTCCTCTGGGACTCGAAAGAGTCCCATTACATCAACTATACTCTTGGGTTGTTTACTGACAAGACATCCTCATTTGTGCATTGCAATAAAAAAGAAAAACACAGCACTCGACTTACTGATAACTCTGGTGCGGATATGAATATCAGTGATACTTCACACGGTAAATATTGCAGTGCAGGTGAACCTACATACTAAGGCACAAGGTGATCAATTAGCTGGATTATATCAACACAAGGTGACATTCAAACATTGAGTTTTGGTGTAATTCAAAGCACTTAAAATGGCCACATAAAACAAGTTACATCAACCTCTTAATCATGGCAAAGTAAAGGCTTCACATTGACATCAGTGCAACCAATCATCTTCTGGCATCTATTGACTCACTCAACCAGAGGCTCCAACCCATTATACTTGGTTCTACATATTATTTTGTTAAAGCGTCACACATTTATTATTTAAATGCATCAAATAACCCCTACGTTACCACTATTTAGTCAACCAATCAAGAAACTATTCTAAGGTTAGCGCAGCTATGTCTAGTTAAATGATAAACACAATAAATGGTTTCCCTTCATGTCTGTCCTTAAGTCATTTGCCTTAGTCAATCATATAATGGTTTTCATTATAGGCCATTTCTCAACATTCTCCACTTTGTTTTTCTTCTTTTTCAGCTTGTTTTCTAATGCCCTTTTTGGCTAGACGCCAAATTTAGGCGATGCATGTCTCTTGAGGCATGCTATAATTTAAGAAAAAAGGGGTCCCTATGGTGCATCTTTACTACTAAATCTACAAACACGCCGTGTAAGGGTCCCCTTTTTATAACTTTGCAATGTGATATCTATGTGTATGCATTTAGCTTTATCTGTGTTACGCAGATGATGGTAAGGACAGACATTTACCCAACCTTCGTTACTAACATACATCCTTCTTTGTTTTTATTTACACTCAGATTTCTGAAACCAGTCCGCAATTCAAACTCAAGAACCAAGATCATAGTCCGTGTTCAGTGCCATTACGTCAGTCCGCGCTCCTCAGCATTTACTCAGCATCTGAAGTTTTGGGAGAAGTGGGGAACATGGGGAGGTTGGCCTTTCAGGGGTAGTGGGGGGAGGATCAGGAATTCTGGCTTTCAGACAGTCGTGCAGTTCTCTGATGGATCTTTCCAGCTCCTTGTGCTGCTTGGCCAGGTTGTACAGGGCCCCCAGAGAATTCTTGCCCACATTCAGGGTGGTGGTGGCCAGCCCTAGCTGTTCCCTTTCCATATGCTCCATCATGCAGGCTAGCATGTCCATACTAGACTGAAGACCACACAGTTGAGTATGGAGGCCCTCCTGAGCACAAGAGATGTTGGCATTGTCACGGTGTATCCTGAACAGGTATGCAGCTGTCTGACTTAGTTGTGGCATGATTTCCTCAAATAGCTCATGGGGAATGTGATTTGTGAGGGGCAGGAGCTGCTCCAAGGTTTTTGGAACAGACTCTTGTGGAAGACGAAGCTCTCGAACCAAGATTGCCATGTCCTGTGGGGTGACCATGACCAGATTAAGGTTGTGCAGTCCAGGGGACAGGAAGTACAAGGGGGAAGGCATTTCGTGTGTGGGGGGAGTATTGTTGATGTCGCACAGGCAAGTGGGTGGGACACTCTGGGCATTTAGCAGCCTGTACAAAGCTCCCCTCTGTCCTGGTGGGTGAGTTCGGCTAAGGTCTACCCCTGCTGATCCTCCTCCAGAGGTACTGGGCTGATCAGAATATCTCTCCTGCCTTGGGGGTGGAAAGCTGGGGACAGGTCCTAGCAGTGAATTGGGTCTAGGATGCACTCGGGCGGTTGCTGCATATGGCCGACCTTGGCTGCCTCCCCTGGAGGGTATCGTTGCCACTGGCACATGTGACTGTCTCCATGGCATCTGCGGAAGGGGTGTGTTCCTGAGTCCACAGGGTCCTTCAGGTGATGGTGGAGTCCTCGGGCCGACTCTTGCTGCAGGCAGATTCTGTGAAGCCGTCATCGCCAGGTGCTGGAACGATGAAGATCCTTCTGTTGCCAACTGGTTTAGCTGCTGGATGGATGGCGGCTGTGGCGATCAATCATGTCTCGACCATCCCTCCTGTATATCCTCTTCTCCAAACAGTTCTGAGAGTCCAATCAGACTTGATAGAGGCAGATCAGGCATAGGTCCCTGATCAGGGGAGTCTGGTCTCTCAGCCATACTCCTGTGTCCTAGTAATATACATATACGTTCATTATTACAGCTCCATATCATTCTTTCAGATATTGTCTATCCTATCCCTCATTTTTGTGGGTGCATGTGTGTGAATGTAAATGTGCGTGCATGTCTTCTTCCTCGTCTACAATATCACCAAGCACGGTCCATCCCAGTCCTCCCTATCTGGGGTATACGCCACAATATTAGGGAGCTGGGGGCTGTCGGGGAGGATAATTGGTATTTCATCCATTTCCATATATTCTGGTTCTCTGTCTGTTTCGTTTGTGCTTTCTTCTAGGGCTCGGATGGCTAACAGTGGGAGCTGTCCTACTGTGGATGAAAGCAATTTATTGACCAGAAATTTTATCAAGGGAATACCACAACATATTACCAGCAAGACCGCCACCCCTGTTAGTGCCAAGATTACACCTATCTGGTATAACCAGTCTTTCCATGATATCCACCCTCTCCTTAGAGTCCCAAACAGTGAAAACAGTGGGCCAATATTCATTCCATTCCCTACAATGTATCCAGAATCGTCAGTTTCATTTCTCCCTCCTATGGAGTTACTTAACAGTTCCTGTTGCATCTCTTCAAGTGTGATTAAGAGCTCTGTCAAATTTCCGTCTTCCCCTGTACGCATGGGAATAGCTGTGCAACATTCGGTGGCTTTGATCATAATACAAACTCCTTGTTCATCAGCCATCATCATCTCGATAGCTAATCTATTTTGCATTGTCATTAGCGAGGTGGCGTGCAGTTGTTCGGTTAAGGCTCCTACTGCTGCCAATGTCCAGTTCAGGTATCTTTGCTGATTATACCACAAGTAATTAATCCACTGCACCTCCTGGAACCTAGAACGGATTTTTGGAGTAACCCCAAACAGAGCCAATGCGACATGTGACAGACGGTAATGTTCCATGCTGTTTTGGCCGGTTTGTATTCTTGCTGCTTTTGCATACACTGTATGTGGTGTTTTGGCTGGGTCGTCCCTACCTGCCAATCGCTTATGTATTGTGCTACTAAGCCTTTAGCTATACAGAATGGGTGTATCATCCCTTTCTCTATTTTAATCATAGGTGGAACGGTTCCTTCTGTAATTAGGGGCACTGGACAAAGTTTACTGTCGGCAGCATATTTTTCATCACCTACTGCCATTTTCATAACACATTGTGTATAGCATTCTGCTTGGTCTGAGTTATGTTGGGGACTCCTATAACAGTTGTTGATATCAGGTAGGGGTTTAGCCTGAGGTATCACACCTTTCCGGTGACAGGCTATGCAAGGCTTTTCACTGATCTGCCTAGCCGAAAATTTCAACCATTGGTAAAATAAATTGGTCTTCAACCCTTGTGTGCGGGCTAGGTCTGTACTGGGATCCCATCTCCCTAAGTGACTGCTTGTTTCTAGGCTTCTAATTGTCCTCTTTTTCCTTGGTTTGATTTTTACCCATTTTGTGGCTTCATGTACTGTAACAGTTACGTCTTGCTTGGTTTCCCTGCATCCTCTTTTATCACAAATTACCTCTATGTTGAGTGTTCCCTCCTCTTCACATTTGATGCTAATGGCTTCGCCTAATATGTAATCCCCCAGCTTTCCCTGTATTCCTATGTTCTTGTAGGCTTTTGATTTAATGTATACCAAATTATATGTTTTTCCTGTGTTTAGAATGCCTTGTTTAGCTGCTATTGCGGCCATGGCCACGGCACAGTCCGTTGTATGTTTTGGATGTCTATTTTCTCCCATACTGACCACCAGTAGTATTGTCAATCCCTTGAATAATTCCTTAATCATTGCTCTGATGACTGTTGAGATGTGCTACTAGATGTGCTACTAAGTGAGCCGTCACTAGATGAGCTGTCACTAGGGATGTGTGGTGTATCTGTGCTTTGTCTGGGTTGTACTTCCTGCGGTTCTTCTGTCGGTAAATCTACTGAGTTGCTGTCCGAGTCTGATGTCTCCTGTGGCCTGTCTATCTGTCGGTCTGTATTTCTGTCTGTCTGTTGGCCTGCGTCTCCAGTTGTCTCTGAGTCTGCATCTGAGTCTGTCGCTGCTCTATCTGGCAGGGATCCACTACTCTCTGAAGCTGTGCGTCGTCTTTGTTCAATCAGTCTCTGTGAGCGCCTTGGCCAGTGTTCGCCTGGCTGCAGGGAGGCGTGGCCTTCCCTCTGTGCTTCTTCTGGCTGCAGGGAGGCGTGGCCGTCCCTCGGTGCTGCTGTAGGGTCTCTGGCTTCTCCTGCTTCCCCCCTGGGCCCGGCGGCTCTGCCAAGACGAGCTTGCCGAGGCCGCAGGGGCGCTGGGCCACCAACCCTACAGCAGTGGTTTAAATGAAACCAAGTGTCCTTACCGTCTACTTTGACTGCTGTACGTGAGGCAAGAATAACTTTAAAAGGACCTTCTCGGCGGGGCCTGTCCCACTTCTTTTTGAACACCTTGACGTAAACCAGATCACCAGGCTGGATGCTCTGATTTTCGAGTGGAATCTCTGCTTCTCTGTCTTCTGTAGCACCTTTGACCTGCAAAAAGATAGTTTTGTGTATTTGGGTTAACTGTCTCAGATAATTATGCCATTCGTCTTGTAGCTGCTCCAGCGATGGTCCTTCGTAGGGTCCTCTCAGGTATGGAATAGGCATCGGCCGACCTGTAAGAGCTTCATATGGTGTCAAATGGGTTAGTCGGTTAGTTTGTGAGCGCATTGACAATAAAGCAAGCGGCAACGCATCCAGCCAGGTTAGTTTGCCATTGCTGTCTGCTATGATTTTTGCTAGTTTGTTCTTTAAAATGCCATTAGCCCATTTCACCGCCCCATTTGATTGGGGGTGATAAACACACCCAAACTTCTGTTTGATACCCAATTGTTTGAATGTTTCTTGTGTAACCTTGGCTACAAAAGCCCTACCGTTGTCAGATGAGATAGTATCTGGAATGCCAAATCTTGGAAAGACGTCTCGGCACAAGAATTTGGCTACCGTTTTATGGTCTTGATTTGCAGAGGCTACTGCCTCAATCCATCGGCTGAATCTGCATATCACTACCAAAACATATCTCATTCGTTTAACTCGATTTTCAGCTCCCATGTCTATGAAATCCATCATAAGATGTCTGAATGGCCCATCGGGGACCGGAATGTGGGCTAAAGGGGCTGTGAATGATTTCCGGACATTGTACTGTGCACATACCTCACACTCATTCAACAAACGGTCCACTGTTGCCGCCATATATGGTGACCACCAGACAGCTTTTAGTTTGTTCATAATTTGGACTCGCGAACAATGATCGGGTCCGTGGGCCCAAATGATTGCATGTCGTAATAAATTGGTGGGTAACACAAAATGTCCATGACTACTGCGCCACAGCTTGTCCGCTGGCCCCTGACTGCGTGTCTCAATAGCGCCTCGTTTAACCCACATTCGTTTTTCTTCTCCACTGGCCCTACTTTGAGCCACTATCAGTGCGTCAAGTGAAACCAGTGGGGCACAATCTTGGATGGTTAGCAGGGGAAACATATTTTCTCCTTGTGCTCCTTTGCGCGCTGCGTCATCTGCTAGGTTGTTACCTTGAGCTATGATGTTATTATTCTTTTGATGACCTGCACATTTAATGATGGCTACCTCAGACGGTAATTGGAGAGCTTGTAACAGTTGGGAAATCGCTTCTCCATGAGTGACAGGGGTGCCATCTGCTCTCAGGAATCCCCTTTGTTTCCAAATGTTTGCATGTACATGACATACGCCATAAGCGTAGGCTGAGTCTGTGTAGATATTAACACGTTGATCTTTAGCTATCTGGCAAGCCATAGTTAAGGCTTTGATTTCTGCCAGTTGGGCTGAACAAGGCTGATCAATTCCTTGGGACTCCAGTAAGTCAAAGGTCTCGCCATCCGTGTTTAGTTTAACAATCCCCATACCCGCATGCAATCCCGCGGCATCCCGAAAGCATGAGCCATCCACGAACAGGGTTAGATCTGCATCTATGGCGTGATTATACAAATGTTCTCTGGCTCTCAAAAATTTCTCTGTCTCTGCCACACAGTTATGTGGAGTACCATCTAACGGTGTGGTCAATTTGGTGGCGGGATTCACCGTGTGACAACGTTGTATTGTTATTTCTGGGGCGGACAACACAACTTCATATCCAGTGCGTCTAGCTTGTGTTAAAACAAAACGTTGACTGGTTAGCAGGGCATGTAACTGATGCGACGTGTACAACGTTACTGCATGTCCCATGATTATGGATGATGCTTTTTGAAATGCAAAGGCAGCTGCTGCTAGACCCTGATAGCATGGTGGCAATCCTGTTTCAATGTTGTCAAGCTTTGTACTATAATAGGCCAATGGTTGTTTTCCTTCATTTGTTTCCTGCATTAGTACAGCACAAGCATAACCAGCTTTTTCAGTAACATACAAATGGAAAGGTTTCCCATAATCTGGGTTACCTAACGCGGGAGCAGATTGCATGTCTGTTTTTAGGGCCTCAAAAGCTCCCGTTGCCTGATCTGTCCAGACGAGGAGAGCTGCATTGCTTGTTTGCCCCACTGCTCTAATCATGGCACGCAAAGGTGCAGTTTTTATAGCATAATCACAAATCCACGGCCGACTGTACCCTGCCATCCCAAGGAATGAAAGCATCTGTCCCACTGTTTGGGGTTTGGGAGCCTTGATTATAGCCTCCACTTGGCTTGGGGCTATACATCGCGTGGTCCCACACAACTGTCTTCCCAAGTATTCTACTTGTTGTTTGCAGAACTGCAATTTGTCCTTACTTACTTTATGACCTCCATCTGCCAATGCATGCAATACAATTAATGAATCTTTTTCACACTGTTCTTGAGTCTCTGATGCAATAAGGAGATCATCCATATATTGCACCAATGTACTGGGTATGTCAAGGTGTTGTAAATCTTCAGCCAGGACTTTGTTAAAGATGGCTAGGGACAGGTTCAGTCCCTGAGGTAGCCGTGTATAAGTTAGCTGTTGTCCCAGAAATGTGAATGCAAACAAATGTTGTGAGTCTGGGTGCACAGGCACACTGAAATAGGCTGAACACAGATCTATTACTGTGTACCATTTTGCTCCAGCAGGGATGCTTGATAGTATAGTATGCGGATCAGGTACTATAGGTGCATCCATTTCTATTATTGCATTGATAGGACGCAGATCATGTACCAGCCGATACTCTTTGGTATTGTTTTTAGGGATAGGATAGATAGGAGTATTGCATGGGCTTGCAGTTTTTATTAAAACTCCAGCTGCCATTAGTTCCTTAATTACTGGTTTTATGCCTTCAATAGCCTGAGGTTTTAATGGATACTGCCTTTGGTGAGGCAGTTTTGCTCCCGGTTTTACTTTTATTTTTACTGGTAAGGCTGTTTTTACTAGTCCTACATCCGTTTTGCTTTTGGACCACACCACTGGTGGTATTTGCTCTAACAATTTCTCTTGTTGGGCCGATAACACCATCTGTCCCTCTGGTCTAGGATTGAGCTCCACTTTTTGAGCTATAGCCTCATCATTTACTTTTAAATTAATTCGTATAAACTGCTGGTCTTTTGACAGATGTACTTGTGGACTTTCCATGTTTTGCCATTCTTCAACTTCTGAGGCTGTCTTTACCATTGGACCTAGGTCATGGGATTCATACTTTTCTGAGACTAAAAGGGTCACATGAGGCGTGGCATTCGGCACTTGATACCATTGTTGTTCAGCTGAAGTTAGCTTGACAGAAGCTGCGGCCCCTTGGGGGCCTAAATAAATTTCTGTGGTGGTTATGTGAAACAGCCGTTGATTCATCAATACATCCCAGCAGCATGCATAGTCAGTTTGTTCTTGTTTGGCATCGAACATCAGGGTGACATGTAAAGGTAAACTAGGTGTACATACTGCTTCATAGTGTTGTTCTGCCCAGGGCTTCCATTTTTCCCATTCCAGTTGAAGATTTGAATTTTCTGGTTGTAACTTCAGCCAGTATACCATGGGTTGCACAGGTCGGACCTTGTTTTCCATGTCCATAAGCACCATAATGTTGGCGAGTGCTTCGTCAGGAAAGTGTATTTGCAGTCCTTGATGGGTACACACTATCTGGGTTTGTAGCTTACATAAAATGTCTCTTCCCAGCAAATTCACAGGTGTATTTTGTGAGTATAACAGGGGTGCTTCAATTGTTTTTTCTGCAATCGTTACAGGAAGTGGGCGTGTAAAAGGTATTATTTGAGTTTTCCCAGAGAAGCCGATGGTCTTAATTACAGACCCAGAGAGGGGGAGATGAGCGCCCATTTTCCCTATGCAAGAGTATGTTGCCCCTGTATCCACCATGAAAGGGAAATCTCTGTTTTGTATATTAACAGTGACGGTTGGCTCTTCCTTAGGTATCATCGAAATAGCCAATGCCACCGTTTCCCCCTCTGTCTTCTCTAGGCCTCCCTATTGCCAATAGGCAGAGGGTCCAACCCAAGGTCGGGCCGGACAATTTCTCATTCGATGTCCAGGTTGTCCACAGCTCCAACACTCATTAGAGGGTTGATCCCCTATTGGGGGTGTTGGTCCCATAGGCGGTCCCACTTGACTGTTCCTGGGAGCTGAGTTTTGGAATCTGCTTCCAAATGAAGGTTGGCGAGATCCTCTTCGCCACCCTCCTCTTTGACCTTGAAAGTTCCGTGACTCTCCTCTCCACCCATGACTGTAGGTGGGTCCATTTCCGGGTGTGCCAGTGCTATGGTAGTGATAGTGATGCTCCACTGGTGCCGAGACTTCTCCTGCAGCAGTGCTCCCTGCTGCTCCTTGGGGGCTCTGTGTGGCTGTTACCACAGGTGCCTGTATGGTGGCAGCAGTGTTTGTCGTAGGGGCTAGGCTTGCCGACTCAGAAGGAACAGGGGTCATCATTGGTGCCTGGGTCTTTGTTTTTTCTTTCTTGACTTTGGTTAGCTCTCCCAACTGCATCTGCACCAATTTTTTCGTCAGGGATTTTGCTGCATCTTCTTCTTTTTGTTTTTCTTTCTTGTAGATTTCAAGATGGTGACAAATATGCTCAGAGTATAAAGCCTAATTCATTTTCGATAGTCCCACAACTCCGTTCTAGGGCTTTCTGAACCTCATCTGGTAGAGCCTTTTTTACAGTTATTTTAAACAGGATTTCAGTTGCTGGAGAATGGTTCCATGCATTTCCTGTTTCCTCCGCCCATCTTTTCTGGAATCGGTGCAGGAACTTCTTTGGGCACTCTTCAGGTGTCCACTCCTCATCATCCAATTTAGAGGGATCCAAGACCTCAGGGTACTTTCTTCTCAGTCCTTCCCACATGGAGTTTCTATAGCGATTAAAGGGGACTTCATCATGTTGATTAGTGCCCATCATTTGTGTTAGTCCAACCTTTCCTGCTAATTCTTCAGTGTCATGTTTTCCCATGACATGCATTAGCAAGGCTTTTATGTCACCTAAAGACAAGGTTACCCCTGCAGTGCCTTCTTCTAAGGCAGTTATCCATCTCCCAGCTCCTTGGGTGATGTCTGGCAGCCTGTTGGCCAGCCCCACCATGTCTGTCCAGCTCCATGGGGTATACACATGATGACCATTTCTAACCACCAATGGGCATATGAGGTCTTCGTCCTCCTCTTCTTCTGTGGGGGCTCCATACTGTCTTCCAGATCGAGTGCGACTGACTGGTTCCAGGCAGTCCATCCAGTCGGTTATATTCTGTTCTAAAGCCGCTATGTCTTTGGCTACACATCGTTGTCTTTGCCTGAGTCGGGCCTCTTTTGCACTCTCAATGATGATCTCACCAGAAATCTTTCGGGTGGGTGGCTGTATAATGTGATTCCCTTGATTGGGCGTCGACTGTTGTAATATTCTTCTTTCCTCGGTGTCCCTATGTCTTTGTATTCTTTCCTTCGCTAGCCGAAGTTGCTCAGCTAGTTCTTCATTATCTCTTCTGGCCAGATCCAGTGTGTCACAGAAGCTCTTGTGCCACTCTTCGGAGCCTCTATAGCCTGTGAAGGTCCAGTCGGCTGACTTATGGTGGGAGGGGACGGTTTTCAGTGGACCTCGATGTGCAGGCGGAGCCTTCAGGTCTCTCTCTTTATCCTCGTCTGCCTCCGTGTCACTGTTATTTGTGGCCCCCCCTGCTGGTCGTGGTGAGCGACCACTTACTTTCGGACTTGGAGACCTTGTATGATCCATTTGACAGACTGAGGACTTGTCTCCTTGTGGCTCTCGAGCTTTTAGTGTCAGTGTGAATTTGCCCTCCACATCCATGCCTTGGTCCTCTTCACGAGTTCCTAATACAAATTGTCCAGCTGTCTTTCCCATATCATGACGTTTATATGGGGGTGGCTCTGCTTCCCAGCTCGGTGCACTGGCTTTAGTCTCTTTGGATCTTTCCTCTGTCATTTTTTCTCTTTTCTGCTGTAGCCTCTGTGCTTCCTGCTTGAACAAGGCCAAAACTTCTTTTTCTTCAGTGCGTTTTTTGTTGTTTTTTACGTTCTTCTGCTGATCTTTAATTTCTTTTTTCTGTATTTCTACCGCAACTGCTTCACACATCACCGGATCAAATGATCCCTCCAAAGGCCATTGCCTGCCCCCATGTGACCTTTTGTGCCACTTTTTCATACATTGGTTGGCCTTAATGCGTTTTCCTGGATATTTTCTTAGTACTAAGTCTAGCGGGGTACTTTCCCGACTTTGACCTTGAGAGTTACCCATGTAACCCTGACAAACACTATGTGAGGTGTTTCTATGGTGTTCTGGTAGTCCCTCAGGGGCTGTCCTGATCCAGAACAATAACTTGCTGGCTGTAACACCTGTTTTGTATTTTAAACCCTTAAAAGGATTAAATTTCCAACTGTTATGCCCGTCTTCTTTTTCTTTAACTAAATATGAAAATTTACCTGTTTCCCACCGAACCTTCCTTGGGACCACAGTCAGAGTCAACCTAGGAAACAGTTCTTCACCTGGATCGGTTGGTAGTGTTACTAAATGATTTAATGGTATGCTAAGTTCTTTATTAGGGTCAGCACAAAGCAGCTCCAGCCACGGGGTTAAACCCTGATGCCACAGACGTCTTATCAGCAGCTCCCAATTAATTAGAGGGAATTGTTCTTTCTTTTGCTTCAGATTGATTACCTTAGTAATCTGCCATAATTTCTGATTGATCTCTTGTTCGTCCTGCCAATGTTCTGCTCCTACCCTGTCAAAATAGGTCCTTTCCAGCCAAAAATGTGTCCTGATTCCCTGGGTTTCGATGTCTCCGTCAGTCAAGTAATGTTCTGGGAGTATTATTTCATCATCACTTAAGTCTCCCATCAATGACTGTCCCAAGCATTGATCAGTCTGTCAGCTTTTTCACTATAATCTAAGCTTTATCTCTTTTGATTTATAACCAATTTTATTTATTTAATCCTCTTACAACCCTAACACTTCCTAATGTCTTTGCTCCCGACTTTCTATTTTCCTTCTAATTTTTTTTTTTAACTTTCTGCTTCTCGTCTTTTTCTGCTATGTTTGTTTATTAGTTTTCTCTCTTTGAAATAATATCTACCTTCTCTGTATTTACATAGCACTCTTCTCCTGTCTTTTTCTTCACTGTCTCTGTTTCACACTTTCCTCTCTGCCTGTCATGCACCTCCCAAGTCCTCCTGTTGGGTCTAAATACCTCCCCCTCGTACTCTTTCACATTAATCTTGTATGTCAGCCAGCTTGCAAGCCCTCACAGCTTTTTGCTTGCACCTCCCCGCTTACTCTCCACTCTCCCACACACAATTTTCAACAGCTTTATACACAAAAATTATTAAAAACAACTTTCTATATATCTCTATCTAGACTTCTGCCACTTTTCACTCCGCGGCTTTAAACAACCTTTTTATTCACTTAACACCAATGTGTTCTGTTTAAGCATGTATCTCTTCTTCACGTTAGACAGCTTCTCCGGCGCTGTCAGCAACTTCATATATTACTTTTTTCAAGCCCTCTTTGAGCGTACAATATTTCATTTACTTCTACGCCTTACCGCGCCTCGCGTGCGTATCCTGTGCTTAATATATTATTTTTCACCAGCTCCTTTCTGAGCATACAATATTTCATTTACTTCTACGCCTTACCGCGCCTCGCGTACGTATCCTGTGCTTACTATATTATTTTCACAAGCATCTTTCTGAGCATACAATATTTCATTTACTTCTACGCCTTACCGCGCCTCGCGTGCGTATCCTGTGCTTACTATATTATTTTCACAAGCTCCTTTCTGAGCATACAATATTTCATTTATTTCTACGCCTTACCGCGCCTCGCGTGCGTATCCTGTGCCTTTCTGCACTTTCTTCTACCTTTTTTTTCACTTACTGAGCTCCTCGTGAGCTTAATGTGCCTTTGCACTGAAAATACTCTTTTTCTTGTCTTATAAAAAACTCATATTACTGTGTACTTAATTACTTATTCTTCTCCCACGCCCCACAAGCGTGTATCTGGTGCCTTACTGCACTATTTTCTGCTTCATTAATTCTCATGTATTCTGCACTAACTCTTCATTTATTTTTTTTTTATTTTTTTTTATAGTTTTTCTCTTTTCTTAAAAAATGATGTCCTTTATTGAGCTCTTTTACTTACTGTCAGCGGTGCCACTTTGCACTTTCCTCTTTAAATCTCTTTATCATGTACGGTATTTCTACTGCGCCCCCTCAGGCGCTTATCTTGTGCTTTCTCTGCACGTATTCTCTTGTTAAACTCTTTTTTCTCACTTATTTCACTTCAGTCTCTGTTAAACTCTTTAAATAACCTTGTATCTATTTGTCAGTATACTCCCCTAAATTAACCCCTACAGCGCATGCTATCAGCCGGCACGTTAGTAACGAATTTCAACACCAATTATTCCCCAAGCATCCAGGTTAGTTCTCCACGCACTCTTTCCGCACCAGAGTTCATGAACATTCCTGACCTTTCACTCACACAGACATTCTTTTTCCCGGGAACACACACACCTTCTGAGCATTTTATCTACAAGGCCTGATAATTTTCAATCTTATCTTTTTTAGTCTCTTATCAATTTTCTTAGTCCAGGTTCTTTTGGGTAAGAGGCAATTAAAAAATATCACCTGTCAACTTGGGCGGAAATCCCGACTCACTCCTCCAGATCGTGCAGAAATTATAAAAGGTTTCTGCTTACCTTTTAGTCGTGATCACTGTTATTTACGGTCTGGAGGGATGAGCTGGACTGCCCCAGGCTGCCGGAATGCCCCTGGACCCTCCTGAAGCTGGCTCGCCAAGTTCTGTCGCGGCTCGTCTTTAGTCTTCTCAGGATGTCGTCTTTTAGATAACACAAACTAATTGCAAGTGATATGCTAGAAAATGACACAACACTTTAGAATAATTCAGCCTTAAGCAAGATAAAATGCACAGAGTTTTTAAGTTTATTTAAGCCTTCGACACAGAGCTTAGACAAACTGAGTCCTCTAGAGAGACTGAATATGACAACCGCGCTCGTCTATTTATTGGAGACCCGCGGGCATCGCTCCTCCTTCGACTTTTTTATTTATTTCATTCCCAAGACATGGTTTTCTATTGGAAGCGTCCTCTAGTGAACCCTAAGCAGGTGTTAGGCCATTATTTCAATGTGACAAACGCTCCCATTAAAACATGAAGGATTTACAACTGATTTTTTTAAAAGACCTTCAGCCACAGGTGCAGCTGGCCTGAGGCCCCCTCCGCACGTGGCCTCAGCCACACGTGCAGCTGGCCTGAGGCCCCCGCACGTGGCCTGCGGGAAAGCACCTAAAAGGCCTTGGAAAGCCCCTGACAGACTAAATGACTAATAGAGCCCTTTTTTTGGGTTGAACACCTGCTAGTTCAACCAGAGGACATACAGTTCGGATCAGGACATTTGATAGTTCATCACAGTTCAAATATGGACCTAAAAATTCTTCTACAATAATTAGGCCGATATTGGACCTGATCTTCCCCTTCCGACAATCTTAAGGATGCCCCGGCTATCGTGATGACGCTAAAGATAATCTTATCAAATACTCCTGCCGTGTGTGGTGCATTAAGAGCACGGGGAGGTGATGGTCTAGTGGTTAAGGCATTGAGCTTGAGACCAGAAGATCCTCTGTTCAAATCCCAGCCTGACTGGAAAATCACTAAGGGCCCTTGGGAAAGGTCTTTAATCCCTTATTGCTCCCGGTGTGTAGTGAGTGCCTTGTATGGCAGCAGCCTGACATCATGGTGAGTGTGACCAATTATTTGTAAAGCGCTTTGAGCATCTGATGCAGATGGAAAAGCACTATATAAATGCAGTTTATTTACTCTGATCTGCTCGGAAGGACGTCAGGAGCGCTCTGACGGCAAATCTGGGATATTCAACATGTTGGATTGTCTTGGCCTGATATTGCAGCGTGTGTGATGTCCCCCCCAACCACAAATGAGCATGCTGCCTGCAGAATGTGACGTGCAGTCAATTAGAAACCGAGGTGATGGAATCTAAAATCAAAAGGGCTGTTATGGCTTACCAGAAAGTCCAGTGGTCACAGTCTCCTCTCCTTTAAAGAACGCCTCTTCTTTTTCTTTTTGTATCATTTTTGTCTCTGTTGTAAATTGTCCACAACTATCTCAGTTTGTTTGCTCTGAAGTCACGTTTAATCTCCATAGGTTTTGCAAGATTTTCTGTCTAACCTGGCAATGTCCGTGTGTGACATCTGTTTATGTGTGGTATGTTGTCTTTACCGTGTGGCTACACACCTCACACTCAGGTTTTGGAAACCTACCGACAATTTTAAAATCTTGCTATGTGAGCCAGGCTTAGGGCCCCTTCACACATAGTGAAAATTTGGTTGAAGTGTGCATGAAGCAGGAATTGTATGCAAAAATGTGTAAATTTCTAGCTGCCTAGAACACCTCGTACACCTGTTGCAACAATTATTTGTGCACACCAGCGGCTGGATGTGAAATTTGTCTACGTGCCCCACGACTGTGTAGTTGCCGAGTGCACATGTGATGTGCCAGAGTGTCGGCTCCCCCCACAACACATGTGTGCGTGTGTCATGCCCCCCACCCCCAGGCGAGGTGCCTCTCATCTGATCACAGAGTGACACCTTGGTCTGTGCGCTGAACGAACGGGGCCGTGGCAGCTGCTGACAACTCTGGTCCTGGACATCAGAGCTGCAGAACATGCACCGTCTTTTGACAGACACACGCGTGTCTGTGCTTGCTGTCCTCACATCCAAATACATAAAAACATATATCACTTCTGCAACGGGCTGGAGAGCGCGCACACAGACAGGCTGTTCCAGCTGGACCAGACCGCCAGTTCATGTGGACATGCACCAGGCGATCTGAACGTCATGTCTGTCTGACTGGACAGTGAGCGGTGTGCCGCAGGACCATATGACAGGCCAACAGTACGACAAATACGCCACTTTCAGTCACATATCAGTAGAAATATGCCGTACCAAACACCGTTTGGTCAGTTATCACAGCACGTTTTTTTTCTTTTTTTAGAAAATATGTTTATCTGCTTGTTGATTTTAACAATTTCACGCTCCTGTTATGAGACAGTGATTGTGATGCAGTGGTAAAGTTCCCAGCAGGTAATTAGAGCGTTTGGGTTCAAATCTTGAGTGGCATTTTTTAACCATGGGGTTCTGTATTGCATCCCTTTTTATGTATTACTTATATCATCCTAGTGATATTCACTAATTATACAGCTGGTTTTATTTTATTTTCCTTCACATCAGCAGCGTGATGTGGTGCAGCTCGTCCCACAGTGCGAGCAGCTGCAGCAGCTCACACTGTGTTCCTGCTCGAAAGACACCGTCGCACCGGGATCGTGCATGCCTGCCCGTCGGCGCAATGTTTCGTGGTGCGCTAATTAGAAACTGTTTCACCATAATTTGACCAAATTCGCAGTATGTGTGAAGTGGCCCTTAAGGTTGGACAGGAGCTGGTCACTGTGCAGTGCCGCACTGGTTGTCTCATCTGTGGTCAGTGCTGAGTTTTATTCAGCACTCAAAGTCCTATTGTGTGTGCAGAAATAAAATAATACCTCACATGATAGACATTATTATTGTGTGTTTATCTGGATAATGAACACATTTATTGAACACAGAATAAATTTTGTTTGGTCAGAAAGAATGGTAAATGTGAGCCAGCACTTCATCTTTTCCAATAACTGAACCCATTTTCTGACAAAATTGTTTTATTTATGCTGCGCATATGAATTAATCAAACAGTGAGAATGATTTCTATGTTTTGCACATGCAGTAGCATTTCTTCTTTTTTGTTTTGTAGTTTAAACTCCAAGGCTTTGTCTGTGCATCGTAGACACAAGGTGAAGAAACAGAGCATACATAATACTACTCCATTCAAGGTGGAAAGTTGTTTGCTTTGTTTTTTCTTTCTTTCAGCTGTTTCAGTTCAGGAAAATAAAATATTCATTATTCAATTTCCTCCTAGATGAATATGTTCTCTTCATTAAAATGAGCTGTAATTTTGAAGCATGTTTCAAAAATAAACCAACATTATAATGCTTGGGGGCAGCATGGTGGCTTAGTGGTTAGCGCAGCGAGAAGGTCATGGGTTCAGTTCCCACCTGTGGCCTTTCTGTGTGGAGTTTGCATGTTCTCCCTTTGTTTGCTTGGGTTTCCTCCGGGTGCTCCGGTTTCCTCCCACATCCAAAGGGGTTAGGTGGATTGGAATCTTTAAATTGTCTGTAGGCGTGCGAGTAGGTGTGAATGTGTTTGCTTGTCTGTTTGTGGCCCTGCGACAGACTGGTGTCCTGTCCTGGGTGTACCCTGCCTCGCGCTCTATGACTGTTGGGATAGGCTCCAGCCCCTCACGACCCTTGATTGGACTAAGCGGTTGAAGATGAGTGTGTGTGTGTGAATATAATGTTTGGATTTCAGTATAAATTTTGTCAGTTTAGTGAAATATTTTTGAAACATGTTTAAAAAATAAACCAACATTATAATGTTTGGATTTCAGTAGAAATTAAATTTTGTCAGTTTAGTGACACACACACACACACACACACACACACACACACACACACACACACACACACACACACACACACACACACACACTAATGGAAAACCACAAAATGCCACCTCAGGGAGCTTTGGTGGATGCTCTCTAACATGCTGCCACAGATCTGTTAACTCACCAGAAACGTTCAGTTGAATCCAGTTTCTCAGCAGTTTTCCAGTAGTCAGTCAGATGATGCTCTGATTGTTTTATTTCATATCATGGCCGACATATGGCCATGACAAACAATCAGTATAACCCCTTCGATCCCTAATGTCAAATTGTGTTGTGTGAACAGCAAAAATTAGTGGGCCATCTCCTAAAGCACCTGTGTTATGGTTCTTAGACTGTGCGCCATAAATAGTCAAGATAGGGCCCCAGAATTTAATGGGTACTTCATGCTTATATGATAGTTCAAGGTTAATCCCATAAAAAATGTGTATTAAAACTTCCAAACAGAAATGCATAAAAATATGTGCATTTCCTATGTATTTGTACACCAAGAAACTGTGATAACGTCACCAGAAACAAAGTATCAGATCTATTATTAGAAAAAAGGGTCAGAAATTTGTCTTATATTTATTAATGTTATTATTCTCACCCTAATTTTAAATGTATCCACCTTAACCATTATGCTAACAAAATGTGAAAGGCATGTTGTTGTTGTACTTGCACATGGAAATATTGCTTAACTTGTTAGAGTTCACCAATACAAGTTTTGTAGAAACAAATGAAAATGTTTTTGGAGTAACCCTGACACACAGACAAATTAATAATAAAAAAGATACTCCTTAGTGGAAGTAATGAGAAAGGCTTAAGTCCCTAAATGTAAAAAATAACACAATGCTAAAATACCCTCGGCTGTATGAGCATAACAATAGGAAACAGTGTGACCTTTTGACCTCTTAAAATAGGTCAAGGTTAGCCATCTTTGAACTTGTCCAAGGTCTGTGTCCCAAGAATGTTCCATGGTATTTTGAAGACCCTGGCAGTAATGGGACTGAACTTATGCTGAGCACAGATACACAGATGGACGGATGCAAGGTCTTCGCAATACTCTTTGGCCAAAATATGGCCATCGGGCAAAAATGAAGTGACACCAAGACTAGTACACAAATAAAAAATATTGCAACAGTCAGACATAATGTAAATGAAAATTAGCATTAAGCCTGAAAGGAATCAAGTTCTGATGATGACATCTTAGTAACATCTTAGTAACATCCACAACACCTAATAACATAATGTTTAAGTTTTTAATGTTAGTTACTTTTCCTTATAATGACATACATTGTAATTTAACTACATCCATTTTTCTTCTCCTGTTTCACTATATTTTTCCTCCTTTCTTTGAGTAAGTGTGATGAAGCCATAAATGTTATAAACTAGCTGATGAGGCTCTTTTTTAGCCATTCAACCACAGACATCTTTATTTACACATCCTTAGTGACCACTGTGAAAGAGGCAAATGTTCAGTCTGATAACAGAGGGCACGATGAGGCAGCACTGAAGTCTGGACATGCGTGGTATTTGTTAACGGTGAAAGCTGTAAAGGAAATTGAGGCTTGAGTTACAATGTTTTTATAGCCTGCAGTAAGAGTTGCACAATGTAAAGTCTGCAGCAGGAACACCAAAACACACACACGTGGATGTACAAAGCAAACACCATAACCTAAGGGTAGGAACATGTACTTGTCTTGACACTGCATAAAAGGTTTACGGGTGTATCTTGTGCTTCCATCTGCTCTTGATTGTAAATCATTGGCTCATGGGGAAGAAAATTATTTCCCACACTCTGTACTTTAATATGAGTCAGTCAGACATGGTTTCTCCTCTCTGGCGATGCCAAAAAGATGCAGTTGTCATCACAGTTAATTATTGCTTTTCATGCTGTGGTGTAAGCAGCTACATCACACACACTTTTATTTGTGCATGGCAGCAAGGAGACTTGATTCCTCTGGAGTTTAGTTTTGAGCATTTGAAATTTCTTATTTGAATTATTCTTAATATCTTCCCTCACTCACACACACTGGTCTTGCTTTTCCTCGTCTCTCTCTGTAGCTTTAAAAGTAGCTTTATCCCCCCAGTGAGAAGAATTTCGGGGAGTATATTTTACCCTAAAATGTGGAGCAGCGTGCTGGTTTCCTGTGGGAGGGTTTTCCTCTCTGTGGCTCTGAAGCTGGAGGTTTGGCCCGTCCTCATGCTTGCCTCGTTCTTCTCGCTCTTTCTGTGCACACACAAACTCCTGCCATTTTTTTCTTCAGTCCCAACAAAGTGAGGAAATCCAGCCACGCCCAGATCAACAGTACGCAACTGTGCATGCATGTCGTACGCACATGTTCTGTTAAACCGGACACGAGTTTAACTCAAACATTCTGAAATATAAATTTTAGCACCTTTAATTGATTTGATCTGTTTCCTCAAAAGGTTTGAATTGGAGAAACTCATCCAGTTTTACTGTGTGTGTGTGTGTGTGTGTGTGTGTGTGTGTGTGTGTGTGTGTGTGTGTGTGTGTGTGTGTGTGTGTGTGTGTGTGTGTGTGTGTGTGTGTGTGTGTGTGTGTGTGTGTGTGTGCGTGCAAAGTGAGCTGACCTCATGATCATACGGTCACACAAGAAAACATGGGAGTAAAAAAAGAGAGCAGTCATGATTAAAAAAAGACAGAAGAAAGAGCTCAAGAAAGGAAAAAGGTGTGAAGAATTCAAATTTGGGAGGAGACAGGAAGGAAATGAAAGGAAATACGATCTTTGAAGGCAGTGTGGAGCGGTGAAGATAAATGTGACATTATGGTAGGGCTGAACTTGTGTGCTCACACTGTCCTCCCTCTACACACTCAGTGTGTTGTCTTTTGTGTTGAATCAGAGGGACGTTGTCCTTATAAGGTCTGCTGCTGTCACCAGCATGTCAGAATGAAATACCAGCTATTGTGTGCTGTACTCTGAATGAATACTCTGTATTTCTTTAACTCCACCAGTGATGTCATTCTTACCTCTGAAGAACCTCCTTAGGTTGGTTCTCTGTGTATTTTCAGTGCTGTTTTTCTGTCAGCAAGATTACAGAAAACTACTCAACTGGTTCCCTTGAAACTTGATGGAAGCGTGGTGTATGAGCAAGGGAGTGAACCATTATCTTTCGGAGTAAATCCAATTAAGGGGGAGGAGAAATTGGAGAAATTGTGCATAGTTATACATCTCCAGTTATACACTTCATAATGAAGTGGTATAGAGAAGGATTTTCTTTCACCAAAACATCAAATCTATGGCTTGCATCTCAGATGTACCTTCTGGAAAATTGTAGCTGAACATTCAGGTCTTCTTTTAAAGAAAATCCTCCTCTATATAGGTGCGCATATGCAGTTGTGTGGTGGAGCTCATCTCGACGGAACACCTCACCCATCAAGATGAGCTCACCCACGAAATTTCTGGAATGAAGTTCTAAAATGCATTTCTCAGATGACCTGGAATCCAGTATCCGACTGTCCTGCACTTTGTATTCTTAATTTATATCCAAAGGACTGTATGCTAAACAGCGAAGAGAAGAAACTCACGGACTTATGTTTAGTACAGGCTAGACGTTTGATCTCTCTTTGCTGGAAAGACATTAGGAGACCTTCTGTTGGTCGTTGGCTGAAAGAACTATCGTCATGCCTTGTTCTCAAAAGTTAACGTATACACTAAAAAAGAAATCAGCCAAATTTAAAGAGATCTGGAATCCCTTTCTTGCATTTTTAGAGAACTGTGAAGTTGAAGAAACTCTGGAAACTTAAAGGTGATATGTCCCTAACTGCTGATACCTTAACTATGTGACATTAAGCTGTGCATGATGATGTAATGTCGTTATCCATTTATTTATTTATTTATTTTCTCTTTCATTTTATTTATTTAAGTCACCTTTGGGGTGGGGGGAGTGGAATATTTTATAGTTTTATAGTTTGGTTGTTATATGCCTTGTTCGGTGTATTAAAATACTGTTTTTGTTGTTGTAAGCTGTTAAAACTCAAACATATGTTTATAAAAAAAAGATGCGCTCACTGTTGTGTGTTGGGGGGTGTGGCTGGATATTTTGGTGTTCTTTTCTTTTCTTTGCTCTCCAGGTGGCATGCAAACTGATTTGTCTGTGGAGAAGGTGCTGGCTGAAGAATCCTTCACCCTCATCAACATCATGTGTAGCACCTGTGAATGGTGCTCACATGCAACCTTAAAGACTTTCAGCTGAAGCAGATAATTGGATGGCGTTCTGCATTTAAGTCATGTGTGATTCAAGCAGAACTGCCGGGAACTCGACCTTGTGATGTTCGTTTGTGAGACGCTGAGGACCGCGCCTGGGTTTGACACATCGAGCCCGTGAAGCAAGGAAGGGTGAGGGACACATGCTGTCAGCACACATCAAAGGTGATTAAGTGTTTGACTAATTGTTGATAGTAACTTGGTATTTTGTTACGCAGTATACTTGAATTGTGATGAGGATTGTGCAGCTTGCTTCTCACTGCTGTGGCATGCGGACAAGCGGTCCTCCACCTGTTGTGAGAAGCTGCTCATTTGCATAAAAGCTTAAAATTCAGACCTGCATGTGTTGCTGATAGTGTGTGTCTTTTGAAGGATATTAGCTGTAACTGCTGACTTACCTCACCTCTTCTGTGCTTCGCAGGGGGTCGGCTTGTCGTGTCCACCTGGGGGGTGTTTGGCGGTGGTAGTGGGTCCAGGAGCGCCGGGCTTCGATCCTTTTGGGCGCTGGAGAGCGTGCCAGCCTTCACTCCACCAGAGGGACGCTTTTTCAGTTCTTGCACTGTATTATGCACCAGTGGGTGTAATAAATACATTGTTTTGTTATTGGAACCGCTTTCTGGTTATTTTTAGCGCTGGGTTCCGTCTGACGCAGGTCCGCTCCTCAACCCGCGTCGACACATAATACTCACCCATCAAAGAAACCCATGTAAGTTTTGTCTTTACATAAACATACAGTAATAAGTGTCTTTTCAGTTTAAAAAAGTAAAGACTTGCATGTACACGCTGTCTTTAAAGCAGAATATTGTCATTAGATGACAGGGAGCTCAGCTCGGCTCAACAGAACACCAGGATTCTGCTGCAAGAACATTAACATAAGGTAGACCTTTGTTCAATGAATACCAATGATGGGTTCGTAACATTGTACCCATTTATTATAAAAGCTACATGTTAATCACTGCACAAAACTCATTTCTTTTGGCTTCGACAAGTTTTCTAAGTATCCCACTTTGGATTAAATATGGATTGGCATGTTGAGTTGGCACAAGTCTCATCCCTTGATTCCACCATGTAGGGTTCCATCACGTAAGAGCTGCCCTGTAGCTTCCGGACCTGAGTGCATCTGTTCTTGTCGATGCTTGTCATTCCATCAGCAGCACCGCGGCAACATTCAGGATCACCCCAGAAGCAGTTGTCTGTTTTTGAACAGAAACAGTCAGAACTCCCATCAATTTGCAAAGAGCAGGTTAAGACAGACAGGAAGTCCACACACAAAAGGCATTGTGAATTCACACATTTTTCAAAATAAAACAGCGTGTAGAGTGCAGATAGTTTTTCACTTCATTAAACACTATTAAAATATACAAAAAGGACTCATGTTATTACTCAGACTGTTCAGTTCAATTCCTTTCAAGGACGAAAATCAAAGAAAAATCACAGCTCGGCTTCTGAAACCTGTGCTCCTAAACTTCTACGGTTGGTTCTAAAGGTGCATGGATGATGGGGCAAAACTGTGATGCAGCAACGGTTGGTGGAAGTTAGGAATTACAACAAAAATAACAAGGGGACATGGGCAGCCCTGTCTCAATTCAATTTTCTATTCAATTTATTTCATGTATATAGTGTCAAATAGGGTTGGGTATCAAGAACCGGTTCTTTTCGAGTATCGTTAAGAAATGATCCGATCTACTGATATCAATAGCCTTTTTGCTTAACGATTCCCTTATCGGTCTTTCAGAGCAGCCATTGTTTTTGAGGGTGTTTGTCGGGAAAATGATCATGTCTCTACGTTGATTACAGACCCTGCAGCGGCTCTCTAATCAACCGTTTCTGCAGCGCGACACCACTTTGAAGCGTGAAGTAGTGCTTTGATCCACTAGCTCATTGGTTCACTGAGTCGCTGCTCTTCAGAAATGGCAAGTCCGCTTCTTAACCCCTCTCAAAGCCATTAAAATATCGCGAGTCACTTTTGTGTGGATTAAAGTCACTAACAGGGACTCTTGTCTTGTTGCAGTCAAGAAATGAGAATCATCCTCCGTTCCGTTGGCACAGCTCCAAACGCTGCGCGGCTCTCTGCTGAGACAGAGTCCGGTCGGAATTAATAACTTCAAAACGAATTGCCGCTTTAAATAAAATGACACCTCTTACAAACGTTGTAGAAACTACATTCGACTAAAACTTTTTTTTCCTCCCAAAATGAGACGTCCTGCATTCTTTGAATTACATCCTGATGTGCAGCACAGCCAGCTGCAAGAGCTCAGTTCAGATGTATGGAAAGACATTCACACCAATAATGTCTGAAAGGAAATGCTTTTAACAAAAACTACAGATTTTGTTTTTCTGTTTATGTCCAGAGTTTGTTATGTCCAAAGTTTAAGGATCCAGTGACCAATTTCATATTTATTTACTTTAAGACTCAATAAAATGCTGTTCAGTTTCAATTTAATCGGCTTATAAAGCACCAAATCACAAAAAAAGACGTCTCAAGGTGCCTCTCATACAACAGTTCAACATAAAAATTAAAATAAATAAATAAAAATTAAAAAATTAAAATACATAATTAAAAACAGAAGTAAATTAATAAAACAGATAAAAAATAAAAACTATTCATAAGAAAGAGAATAAAAATAGGCTTTAAATCTTGACTTAAAAATGTCCACAGACTCCGACTGCCTCACGGTCGCAGGAAGACCGTTCCACAGAGCGGGTGCACGTAAGAAAAAGCTCTTTGACCTGCTGACATAGAAAACCTGTAAAGCCTACTTTTAGTACACAAAAAATTCACAAGAGGTATCGATAAGGGAATTGATAAGGAATCCAATCGATTATGGTATCGATATTGATAAAATCTTATCGATACCCATCCCTAGACTGTCAAATCACTACAAGGCTGCCTCAAGGAGCGTCACACGAGTAAGGTACCAACCCCTAGAGCAAGCACACAGGCGTCAGTGGTAAAGAAAAATTCCCTCTGATAATATTGAGGAAGAAACCTCAAGCAGACCAGTCTCATGCTTTTTTTTTTTGTGATACCATCATGAAATCATCACATTTTTGTGACACAGTCAAGTTCAGTCATTATTTGTAAACCCAACCATAACCCCCAATGCTCCCAGCCCCCCGTGTCACTCCAAATTTCATAAAACCATCAAGAAGTATTTTCCTGATACCATCATGAAACTAACACATTTTGTGACAGGATCACTAACTTGGCATTAGATCAGATGGATATGGGAGGCCTTGAACCTATAGGACCTTCTTGTTGGGAAGCAAACACATAACCACTTGTACCAGTACACCTAGCAATAAAATAAATCCCCTCGGCTGCAACCTTGTTTGCACTTGGGGTCGCCACAGCAAATCCAAGATCTGCTTGTTGAATTGGCATAAGTTTCACGCCGGATGGCCTTCCTGGTGCAACTCCACATTACATGGAGAAACAATGCAGGGGTGGGGTCTGAACTGGGAACCTTCCACACTGAAACCTAGTGCACTAACCACTTGGCAACCATCCCTCCCCAGTATGCCTAATTGTAGAAATGATTAAAAAAAATACTGATAAGGTGATTTAAAGTATCAGAAAATATAGTATGAAATTTCACAGGATGTTTTTCAGAAAAGCTAAAGAAACAAAAATAAGAATAAAAATTTTCAGCCCAGTGTCATGCTTTTTTTTGTGCCCCACAATAAAAAGCACCCCATTTTCGTGACACCTTTATACGTGTGTGTGTGTATATATATATATATATATATGCTATTTATAATCCTTCTCCTGACTCTAACCATGTGTTTACCACCCCCCTGACCCCATCAACCCACATTTCATGCCACATTCACAAAATGAATTTGTGCCCCCGTCACAAAAAGCGCCCCATTTTCGTGCCCCATCACAAACCAGTAGATTAATGTACTTTTTGTAATGCCATCACAAACTGCCATGAGACTGGGTTGAAATTTTAACTTTTTGCCAATAATCTGTATTGTCTGGAACACCTTTGATCATGTCTGTGCTCTGTTTATTCACCTGGTGTCTCTGTCTGTTCTTCTCTTCAGTCACAGGTATTTGTTCCATCATTCATTCATGAGTCTGGAATGTTCTAATGCAGGGAAAGTTGGGTAATCAGGAAATCCGTAATATTGGGTAATGGTCCATTGTGTAAAACACATTCACTGATCAACGTCATTGTATAAAAGTTGTTCTTACAGGTCTAAACCAGTCAAAAAAATCTGACTTATCAAAACAAAAGTTTGACTGTATTGATGTTCCCGTCACTCCTCCCAGAGCGAGAAACCGTGTCTTTGACAAAGTGTGCCTAAAACATAGATATGTGGTAAAGTGCTAAAAAAAAGCACACGTCTCTCACACATGCTGATGTCACCACTTCACACTGACAGGGTTGTTGTTGTTGCGCTGTTGTTAATGTGTCACTGTGTGAACCTGATCTACAGGTTTCTGTCTGCAGGTGGACTGACAACAAGTCTCAGCCAAGCACACTGATGGACTGAACCGAGGAAGTGTTTTTATTAATGAAATGATAATGGTTACTTGGAATTGATCCAAAACGTGACAGACGCGCCCCTTTGAATGATGAATTTTTACAAAACAATTCAATTCAATTCAATTTTTTTTTTATATAGCGCCAAATCACAACAAACAGTTGCCCCAAGGCGCTTTATATTGTAAGGCAAGGCCATACAATAATGATGTAAAACCCCAACACATACAGTAAGTGTCTGGTTCAGCGCACATGCACATTTATTTGCATTTTCTTTTTTTTTGTAATCTGGTGAAGCTCCAGGGAGTGCATTGTCTCTTGTTCACATTCATAGTTAAACATATTTACAATTAAACGTTGTCACGGTCCAACCACACCCTAATCTGTTGGCTGCTGAACAATGTTAACACAGGACAGGAGTAGTTGGGGGTTAAAGGCCTTGCTCATATGTATTCCCGTGGTTATTGTTATGATTTATTGAGCACTGCATTTATCACTGTTGTTTAGCTAGATTTATCCAGCTTCAACTGACCGGCCTCTACTCGGAATCCTCGAGCCAATCACAGACATATATACAATCTGGTGTTATGACAACTCAGATGACAAAAGAATTGTAACAGAGCAAAATGTGAATTATTTAATAATATAATGACTACATACAACAACAGGCCCTTATCTGTGATCAACTTGAAATGGCTTGGTGGAAAGCAATGGCTCCAAATGACTGCAAGGCTAAGGTAAGTCGCTAAGTGTACTGTATAATCAGCCATTTAGAAACATTTCGTAACATTTAGTGAGGAAAACGTATATAAAGGTAAACATGTACATATGTTTACCTCTATAGGGATCCTCTCCATGTTACCAGATACGTCTAATGACATTATCACCTCTTAAGTGGCTAGAAGAAGCAGTTTACTGTGAATGTTTTTAACTAGCCCTATACAGTTACATTATGTACCAGATCAGCCTCTGACCATGTCTGCATTCTGAAACAATACTCCGTAAATTACAGTCCACTTTTGTTTCAAGTCAAAGAATGTCTAAATACATGTATAAATAGAACCCATGTTGAAAAATACCAGCATTCTCTTTGTGCCAATCACCCTATTTTTCACTCAGATGATGGAAAGTAGGGTTTAAACGTGGCCCAAATGTATTTGCACTGTGCACACAAGGTCCAACCTTCAGTATGCAAAATGAAATAAACAACAAAGTGCCAAATCTTACAGTTCCTTGAATGGCCACTTGAGGCTGATTCCAAAAGTGAATCACTTCTCACTCCCCAGAGAATTCCCAACTTTACAGAAGAGCATACATGATTTTGGTCTCCATAGATAGCTTTGTTGTTCATGACAATTGTATTGTGATGGGACTTTCATCAGTTTAACATTTTAAACCATACATTTATGAATAATTAGGTGTGTGCCAGCTCTTCACCTGTCTGAGAGAAGTCCAGACTCCACAGCCCTGCTAGCAGTGGCTGCTATTTGCTGGGAATGTGACCATAACGACATTTTATAGCAAATATCTAAGATAATATGGCTTGTTGTGCAGCTAGTTTTGCTAAGAGACTAAGAAGTCTGTGTTCCAGTATTTCCTTTGAGTACAAATTTAGTATTTAATTTGTATGTTAGTACCACTGTGAGCACTAATTGGCAGGTGTTGGTAACTTTGTGACATTTAGTGCATTGATGGTGCAGCTATTACTGAGGAAATATGCTGGTCATACTTTGTTATTCTCACCCCAAGCCACCTGTTATGAAAAGCACCACCCAGCCTGGAAAACGTGTGTTAATCAATCCCCTGAATCAAAGACAGCCTGTTAGCCTTACCTTGTTTGGAGATGTGAGATGGGGACATGCTTGGGTTTCATTGGTCCGGCCCAGATCACATCAGTCTTGCCCATGGTCCACCTCTTTATTCATTTTCAAATCTTCTTGATGAAACTCAAATGTGACATTTATTTTAACAAATATAAGCAGAAACTCACACTAGCATGAAGACAATCCCTGCATTCATTTACTAGGCATAGACTACCCGTTTGAGCTGAATAATTCACCTACGTACCAAGGTTCACACACTTTCATCACTTATGTTTCAGGCTGAATCAGAGTCTAATTGAACCCCAAAAGCAGGCAGCCAGGAGACAGCAGGTAAAGGTGCAAAAACCCCAGTGCTTTATTAATCCACAGTGACAACTATCCAACCACAGTGACGCGGTGCGCATACCAAGAGTTCAAGCACAAAGACGGGGCGTAGATCACAACGGCGGAGCAAGGCGTCGACTAAACAAACAAATGCAAAAACACAGCGGGGAATAATGACACAATTGATTACCACTGAGACACATGAAAACACAAGGAGACAAAAACATCTGACAGAATGTGGAAATAAAACTTAACAGTGAGCATGACAAAAGACAACAACCAAACTACAAACAAAATACAAAACAACTGTGAAACAAAAAGACATGATATGCAAGCGATAAACAACTCAAATATAAATCAAATAAACTGTGCAAAAACCCAAATTAAGTCACAGAATATATGCAGAAAATAAACATGGAACTCAAAACAGAATGGAGTGAAAACAGGCGACAAATATGACAAACCTAAGAAATACATAAAGAAACTGATGCACACGAATAATAAGGACAAGGTGAACTGTGGATGGGGAAAACATCATGACAGGAGCAAACACACAAAGACACAATGACTCCAAGACTGGGAACGTAGGGGCCACATATAGACACGACAGAGACTCAACAGAGACAAAGAACACACATACACACACAGAACTCAGACACGCACACATACATCCACATACCAGACTCAGACAGGAATGACAGATGAGGAGTGCATACATGTAACACACAGACATCCTATACATACATAGGGTGTCCCAAAAAATTATACATTTAAAACACTCGGTTTGACCCTTAAATACTACGAACTTAATCACTTATGTTTCTTTTTTACTTGCAGAGACCCCGAAGTTTATGTTAATGCCAAGCAAGAGTGGAAGGATACTTGGAGCAATGCAACAACTTTATGTGTCTGTAATAGAGTTAGAGTGACTCAACTCATGATTCTCCATAGAGCCCATGTTTCTCCGTATCTTCGCCACAAATTCGAACCTGATTCTTCCCCGTTATGTTTAAAGTGTAAAGTTGAGACTGGCACTCTTACTCATTGTTTTTGGTCGTGCTCAAAGGTACAACATTTCTGGCAGATGATCGGACAGGAACTGAACAAAATATTTTCAACCAATCTGAACTGCAACCCCTTGTTTTTGCTGCTTGGGTTAAATGACCCTATTATTACTGACAAATCTCATAAGAAACTGTACCGAATGCTTACTTTTTGTGCCAGAAAGTGTTTGCTTATTAATTGGATTTCAGACCAGATTCCTAGTAAGACACAATGGCATAAAACTGTTTTCAGTTATGTTTCCTTGGACTATCTCACCTGCCGACTACACCACAAGGATGATGTCTTCCATAAAACTTGGGAACTTTTCATAACATACATGGGACTGGAAATTTCATCAGTCGTTAAACGGGCATTTGTATTTTGAACTGAAAAAAATGTCACATTCTGTACGGGCCACTGTTTGTTTGTTTGCTTGTTGGTTGCTTTGTTTATCTTATTACTTATTTTATTATTTTTGTTTATTGTCTCCTAGTATGACCTTGTGTATAAAATGAAAAAGGCAATAAACATATTTCAAAAAAAAAAAAAAAAAAAGACTCATGAAAATGCCAAGATTAACCATAATACAGCGAACAAAAATTTAGTTTTGGCATCAGACCAAGAGTGTCAAACAGGTGCAGCGACTTTATGCTAGACTGACAAAATGCAGGGCCAATATTGACATTGGTATGAATAACTTCAACCTTTCAGCTTTCTATCCAGCCATAAATTTATTTCCTAGACATATGCTTTGACCATTTTCTTTGCTGATAAAATGTTGCATATTTTTTTGGGTGCGCACCACATATCTTGTGCCATGAAGCGATGAAATAGGACCCTCACTGCCCATTTCCCCACATGTAATGTTTGGAGAAATGGGCTTTTCACATTGGCTGAAATACCTGTGTGCATGTTAACCCTCAACCTCCCACATTTTAAAAGGTTGTAAAGCAATAAAAACTTTTTTTTTTTTCATTTTTCACAGGAAGCCTATTTCCATATGTAACTTTATGCCAACACAGAAGTGCGCGTTCATTTTCATATGCTGACGCCACAGGGTTCGACATTTTCGGATAAACTTGTCAAGTACCAGCTGTGGTTCTGATGTGGTTCCGGTGCTGATATTTGATAGCCTTGGACATGTATGTGCACACATCTTATCCGTAGGTTGCAATGGACAGATTTATTGTGAAAATTTTGTTTCATCTTTGTTCTACAGTAGTGTTCAGAATAATAGTAGTGCTATGTGACTAAAAAGATTAATCCAGGTTTTGAGTATATTTCTTATTGTTACATGGAAAACAAGGTACCAGTAGATTCAGTAGATTCTCACAAATCCAACAAGACCAAGCATTCATGATATGTACACTCTTAAGGCTATGAAATTGGGCTATTAGTAAAAAAAAAAAAAAAGTAGAAAAGGGGGTGTTCACAATAATAGTAGCATCTGCTGTTGACGTTACAAACTCAAAACTATTATGTTCAAACTGCTTTTTAGCAATCCTGTGAATCACTAAACTAGTATTTGACACCCTGTGAGTGCTTGCTCACAGGGGGTCGTTTTGACCGTTGGGGTTTTTACGTAATTATTGTATGGCCTTGCCTTACAATATAAAGCGCCTTGGGGCAACTGTTTGTTGTGATTTGGCGCTATATAAATAAAATTGATTGATTGATTGATTGATAGTATTTCGTTGTATAACCACTCCAAAACATTAATTTTGTTGGTTTGGAACCAAGATTTTGCTCGTTTACTAGTGTGCTTGGGGTTATTGTCTTGTTGAAACACCCATTTCAAGGGCATGTCCTCTTCAGCATAAGGCAACATGACCTCTTCAAGTATTTTGACATATCCAAACTGATCCATGATACTTGGTATGCGATATATAGGCCCAACACCATAGTAGGAGAAACATGCCCATATCATGATGCTTGCACCACCATGCTTCACTGTCTTCACTGTGAACTGTGGCTTGAATTCAGAGTTTGGGGGTCGTCTCACAAACTGTCTGTGGCCCTTGGACCCAAAAAGAACAATTTTACTCTCATCAGTCCATAAAATATTCCTCCATTTCTCTTTAGGCCAGTTGATGTGTTTTTTGGCAAATTGTAACCTCTTCTGCACATGTCTTTTATTTAACAGAGGGACCTTGCGGGGGATTATTGCAAATAAATTAGCTTCACACAGATGTCTTCTAACTGTCACAGCACTTACAGGTAACTCCAGACTGTCTTTGATCATCCTGGAGCTGATCAATGGCTGAGCCTTTGCCATTCTGATTATTCTTCTATCCATTTTGATGGTTGTTTTCCGTTTTCTTCCACACGTCTCTGTTTTTTTTTTTTTTTTGTCCATTTTAAAGCATTGGAGATCATTGTAGATGAACAGCCTATAATTTTTTGCACCTGCGTATAGGTTTTCCCCTCTCCAATCAACTTTTTAATCAAACTACGCTGTTCTTCTGAACAATGTCTTGAACGTCCCATTTTCCTCAGGCTTTCAAAGAGAAAAGCATGTTCAACAGGTGCTGGCTTCATCCTTAAATAGGGGACACCTGATTCACACCTGTTTGTTCCACAGAATTGACGAACTCACTGACTGAATGCCACACTACTCTTATTGTGAACACTCCCTTTTCTACTTTTTTTAGAGTGTGCATATCATGAATGCTTGGTCTTGTTGGATTTGTGAGAATCTACTGAATCTACTGGTACCTTGTTTCCCATGTAACAATAAGAAATATACTCAAAACCTGGATTAATCTTTTTAGTCACATAGCACTACTATTATTCTGAACACTACTGTAACTTGTAATCTGGCTGTATTAAGTATCACGGAGTGCAGACAAAATATGTCACCTCCCAATCTTTTAAGAAAGTATATGTGATGTTGTGAGGAATTAATGGCTGATTTCCTGGGTTAGTATCAGTGTCATGATGTCACTGTAAGCAGTAGGTGCTTGTCAGTGGAAGTGTGTTCCTGCCTGTACATGCTAAACCTTATAGAGCAGACGTGTCTTGCTGAGTGTGTCCCCAAAGTCCAGGTGGTGTTCTGTCTCACTCTGTGAGTCATGAGGTGTGTTTCCACCCTGATGACATAGATGCCAACTTTGCACCCCAGCACCATCAATCATACGCTCAGTGACAACCTTGAGAAAATGGGTTTTCCATGTCACCAGACACAAATGCATCATTTTTTTAAACATGACTAAACTCACCTTAAACATTCCCTAATCCTAACTACAATAAAAGTCTGTTCTATTTCCCCACAGAAAAAGTTTTCAAAGTATGTTTCTACCTAGCCCCAACCTCTGGTGTTGAAAAATAAAGCAAACGCATGTGTCAAAACCTCAGTTCCATGAAATGGAATCACTTACCATAGAAGATCATGTTAAAGCTCACATATTATAAACTTTTTCACTAAATTTATATTGGCCTCAGAGGTTCCTGAAACATGTTTTTGAAGTTTCATGCTGAGCATCCACACTGAGCCTGGATTTTAACATGCCTATAAACCCCTCTGGCACCTCTAACGGAGATGGCGTGTGCATGGCATTTAGAGACTCGTATCTTCTGCAAACGTCACTATTCGGCACTAACGTTTCACAAAATACCTCGTTTCCATCATTTGCACTCAACTTTACTAGCCATGCAGTGTCCCCTTTCACGTCACTACTCGCCACTAACTTGGCACTCGCACGCCATGCACATGCTGCCTGTGTGACAGGCTGGAAAGCTCCAGGCTTAGAAATTCTAAATCAATGATAAAATGAAAGAAAACAGACGATTGATAAAACAGTGGGATGAAGTAGTAGATGGCAAATTACGTTAAATGCCACTGAACTCCGTGCACACGCAGTGGTCTTGGTGGCGAGTGTAGTTGTGTGTTTGACTACACACCTCTAGAAAGAGGTGCAGCTTGCGCATGTGTGTGTTTTTGTCCATGTTACCACATGTACCACATGCAGAACACTTTCAACGGCTGTCTGCTGATGGTCGGATCACTTACACGATCCAGGGGAAAAAAAATGACCACAGAACACAGAGTAAAAGCCATTATCAAAGAAAAAAGGTGAGGACAGATAGAATAACAATGCCACACAAATACAGCCAAAAGGCACCCCGGTGTAAATATACACACGTGCATCTCTGGCAGCAGTCGAACAATGCATACGCTGTGTTTCATGTTAATTACACATTCAACGGGCCATCATGTGACACAGGAAACCAACATGAAATGGTAAATCTTACAGCTAATATGTACAATTTTACAGCAGAAATAAACATGTTCACAGCCTGGTATAAGAGTTTTATTCTCTATAGTTACTTTTAGTGCAGCAGATAAGTTTAAGAATCGTTCCGTGTAAACATTTTTCAGAAGTCTTTTTCCTCAAAAAAGCCATTATCCACATAAAGTTTTAATTGAATTTAATTTGGGGGTGTAATGTTGAAGTCATGGTTTCATCGGTTCAACAGTCTATTCTGGATGTTTCCAGTCTTCATGCACTGATATGGGAGCAAAGCAAACTCCATCACAGAGAATCTCTCTGGGTGCGACACTTACTGGACTGCAAGCCACTGCAGCTACTGGGGTTTGGCCATTGTCTTGCACAAGCAACTACTTGGACCCATAGATAAGAGTTAAGTAGCAGTAAGGACTAGTGTTCATCCAAAGGAAATGGCTGACCTTAAAAGCAAAAGCACTAAAGGCACCTTGACACTTGCACTGGTACGCAATCTGGCACACCAGTGATTAAACTCATCGTAAATTGTTGTAAACTGTGTGAACTGTGCACAGCTACATGCCAATGTGCAAAAACATCTGGCACAGATTAATTTTGTGAACTAGCCGTGAACATTGCGCAACCTAGTCAAAAACACTGCGTGGCAATGTGTGTCATTGTGTGCAGGGCATCCGAACGATTATGCCATCTATAATAAATATAACTACAGATACATTATCTAACTCATAAGAAGCAATGAAAATGCAACTGATTTACCATTCCATTACAGTATATACGAGGTCTATTAGAAAAGTATCCGACCTTATTATTTTTTTCATAAACCATATGGATTTGAATCACGTGTGATTACATCAGACATGCTTGAACCCTCGTGGGCATGCGAGAGTTTTTCACGCCTGTCGGTTACGTCATTCGCCTGTGGGCAGTCTTTGAGTGAGGAGTCGCCCACCCTCTCGTCGATTTTTCATTGTTTAGGAATGGCTCAGAGACTGCTGCTTTGTTTGATCAAAATTTTTTCAAAACTGTAAGGCACAACTGAGTGGACACCATTCGATAAATTCAGCTGGTTTTCGGTAAAAATTTTAATGGCTGATGAGAGATTTTGGTCTGGTAGTGTCGCCGTAAGGACGGCCCACGGCGCCTGACGGCGATCTGCGCTTCGAGGCGGCAGCGTCTCGCCGTTTCAAGTTGAAAACTTCCACATTTCAGGCTCTGTTGATCCAGTAAGTCGTCAGAGAACTTTCAGAAGAAGTCGGCATGAGGAGTTTATTCGGACATTCCATTGTTAACGGACATTTTGTAATGAAGAACGTGCGGGCAGAGTCGCATGTCGGGCCGGACCCGACCGCGGGGGTCGCGACAGGAAAAACACCTCTGTTGGAAACCTTAACGGACAAGTTGGAACATGCCCAAGCTGTTAAACAATTTCTCACTCACTTGTTGAAAGCCATTAAAAGCCGCCTGAATTCTACAAATGGTTTTCAACACGGAGGTGTTTTTCCTGTCGCGGCGCACACAGATTCACCGAGTCGTCACGGAAACGACTCGGCGAATTTGCGCACACGTCTTTCATTAAAAAATGTCCTTAAACAGTGGAATGTCCGCATAAAGTCCTCATGCTGGCCTCTTCTGAATCTTCTCTGTTCTCTCACAACATCCTGGGTCAACAGAGCCTTAAATTAGGATGTTTTTAGGTCGAAACAGGCCGACGACGGCGCCTGGAAGCGCTGCATGACGTCCCGCTCCGTGGGAAGTCCTTACAGCGACAGAAACACCCCATAATCTCTCATCAGCCGTTAAACCTTTCACCGAAAACCAGCTGAATTTCTCGAATAGTGTCCACTCGGATATTCCTCACAGGTCCAGAAAAAAGTTTGATAAAGCAACGCGCGCCGTCTCGGGCAGCATGTGAAACAAAGGAATTCAGCCGAGAGGGCGGGACCACATCTCACTCAAGGCCTGCCCACAGGGAAATGACGTCACCGACACGCGTGAAAAAACTCACGCATGCGCACGAGGGTTCAAGCATGATTGGTGTAATCGCATGTCATTCAAATCCATATAGTTTTTTTTTTTTTATAAAACTGCCGGTTAGTTTATAAGATACCTCGTATTATAAATAATTACTTTTGAAACAAGATTACAAACATGTACTCCACTGCATGATGCACATGAGACAACCTGTAATCTGTGATTCTGGGAGCGATGAGAGAATGGTTTCATCAGCCAAGCTCTGCAAATGCGCAAGGGTGCAATTTAGAACTAGAAATTGGGGGATACAAAGTGCGAGGCCCACAGGGCGAAGCCCGTAGGCCTGGGGTCTGGGGGCCGCTTTAGGCCTCCAGAAGCCAATGGTTTCTAGATAAGCTCAGATACATTCTGAGCATCCAGAACAGTAATTTTAATGTTTTGAGAAGACCATAAAGTGGACACCATTTGACTTATGCAATTTGAAACTGTGGATATAAGTACTTTATTCTGAGAATAGCCAGCATTGATTTTATTAACATCCTGGTGTAACTAAGGTATCACCACATGTGTAGATCTCAAAAAGAATGATAGGTTGAGTTTTCATTAAAAAAAACAACTGAAATGTGGGAAAATGTATTCATAAATATGAAAGAACAGGCTCTTAATAATTATTAACTGTCACATACTGTATTTTTTTTTCTCAAGATTTGTTTTTGCATAAGTTTGAAAAAACAACAGATCATAAGTTTAGGATAAATTACTTGTCATGAATTTAATTTTCAAAGTGGCACTAATGACAACACTCATACTGAACATAATTTCGCTTGCATAGACTGATTGTGGAGATCAAGCAATAATTGCAGATGGGCTTTCTGAGGTCCCAGATAGCTTTTCTGATCTCCTTTTCTAACTTTTAGAATTTTCAGAAAATTCTGAATGTGACAAACAAGAAACAGGTGTTGTAAACAAGTCAATGCTGCTAAAAATACAAACTTGCAGAAACAAAGATACTATTCTGACATGGTTTTGCACATAAGACTGACATGGTTTGCACATAAGACTGGCATAGCATGTTTCAAGTACACACATATATGTCAGATGGTGGGGAGGACATACCATATTCTGTCCCCCCTGGTTGAAAAGGTGGGGGGACATGTCCCCCCTATCTCTCACCAAATTGCACCCATGCAAATGCATCATGGGTTACAAAATGGTTATTTTATATAGGGGGCGCAAAGCGGGACAAAGCGAGATGCACTGGCAAGACAATTTGTGCGGCAGTGCGGGGATTAAATTTGTGAATGTGTCAAGGTTCCTTAACTCTACTAATAAAACTGATAACCAAAATACTATCGCATATTTTGCAGCACACACATTCTACAGCATGCATGTACACTACAATCCATCTAGAAAAGCATGAAAATGTTGTCTGAAGTGCAAATACATGAGGAAAATACATATTTCCAGGCACCATCTTGAAAAAATGGCTGCCATCTTGAAAATGGAAGTGACTGCCTTTTTTTTTTTTTTTGCAAAAATAAGACCAAGAGGTACCATTATGCTAAATTTGGTGATTGTATCACAAAATGAAAGATTCTTATAATATTAAAGGATTATTAACCACGCTTGAGGTCTGTATGGGAAAATATCAGAGCGAGGTGTTGACAGTACGGACCGAGCATTAGTGAGGTTAGTAATTCATTTATTATAAATTCATTTATTATATATAAATATGCAAACTTATTGCACAAATATGAAAACTGCTGATTGTTTTGGGCTCATAGTCAGACCTGTTCACTTTCTTCACCTCCATAAAGAACTTGCTTAAAAGATGGTCAGGTTAGCTGGTAAGCTTTCAGTCTGTGTGTTTTTAGCAGGCCATGGACTGGAGACTTGACCATGTTTATCCTTTCTGAACATGTTATTACAAATATGAGATTATGTCTTTTTAAAAACATATCTTTGTTATTTAAACCTTCATTGTGTCACATATTACAGTCTATTTTTACAGTCTCGATGGGCTCTCACAGCGCACACTCTGTCTTTCAGCCGCTGGTGTGCGCAAATAGTTGCAGCAACAGGTGTACGAGGCGTTGGAAGCAGCTATGATTTTACACGTATTGCATATGATTCCTGCTTCATGCGCACTTCATGCTCAATTTGACCACATTCGTACTATGTGGGAAGGGGCCCTTAATGGTGTGTCAGTTGTCTGTCCGGACAAGTGATAAATTGTTCCTACTATGATTAAATCTTACATGATTAAATATAGGGATGTCCCGATCAGAACTGGCCCAATAAAGGAGTTTTTTGACTGATCGTGTCAGATCAATTATAGGATTTATTAATTCTGTGCACGTTTTCTCTCACTTCCTTTCACTTGCACGGTGCCAGTGTAGCTAGCAGCCAGTCAACAAAGTCACTTTTCATCACACAGATCAAGTAAAGAATACCTCATGAATGCGCAGCTTGCATATCAACAGCACATGATATAAGAAATGCGCATCCGATGTGACTTTGCACCTACACAATTATGGCACTGATGCGCCAACACCATCTAGCCCAGATGTTTGGGCAGCACTGTGCTGGCACTAGGTATGAGTAGCTGGGCAACATAGCTGCACTCATGGTTGGACAGATGTTGCAAAAGTACAATAATCACGATGCGCTTCAGTTCAGCATGAAATTCAAGAGACTAGTGTTTATGCTTCCTCTGTTTCTACATCATTTTTACTAGTCACTCAAATTGCTTTCAGAAAATATGCTGATGTTTCGTCTGAGCTCCTCCGCAACTTTTCTGTGGCTGAACGTCAGTGACAAGAGGCATACTTGGAACATCAGGATGCAATAGCCAAAGCAATAAATTACACTCTTCAATTACTTACGAACGCAGGCTGGGTGGAATGCGGCTCAACTCGTACAGTGCTGCAGACTCACAACTAATGGCTGCTGGTGCTGCGCTGTTAATATTTTATATTTTACTGGCTGCAGAGCCCAAAATTAGTCAAAAATAAATAATAATAAATCTAATCTGTGCTGCTTTTCATACATAAAATATAAGGGATGAAAATGAATTTAAATGGATGTAGCATCAGTTTCAAATAAAATGTGTTTAAAACATTTAAAAGGATGGAAATGGAGAAATAAATGGTGGAGAATTGGAATACTGTTCAACATGTCTCAAGCCTTGTTGGTAATCATTGTCCCGGTGGCCACTATAGTAAGTTTACTGTTGCTTGTCTTGCAATGGACTCACAACTTAATAGACCTGTCTGTATTTTATGTTATGGCCATTATGCCTGTTTAAAGATGCCAACATGAGCTAGCTCACTGGCAACAGTGATCAGGAAGAACTCCCTCGGGCATTTTGATGACAGGAAAAAATTGCAAGCACATAAGACTCAGTGGGGAGACCATCTGTTTTGACCATACTAACAGTGACACATAACAAATAAAACCATGCACAACAAAGAATTGCCAAACACACAGAGACAGAAATGTTGCAACAAAGCAACCAAGTACTGTATATAGAGTCCAGTGGGCAAAGACCAGCGTCTCAATAAATGGACCGAAGCTGGGGAGTCGGTGATCAATGCCAGATCAGTCATAAAAGGGAACGTTCCCTATTTTTTTTTTAATTCATTTATTTTTTGTCCATATGATGCATCCTGAAAGTTGTGGAACACTGACTTGTCATTTGTATTCTCTGGTGACAGCTCTTCTCCTTTTAGATGCTTTTTGAGCCATTATATTGTTGCAACTTCTGGACTCTATATGAATATGGACTGCTTAGCGCCACCATAGCTGTACTTGGATGTTTGACATTTCTGTGGTTTATTTTGTATTCTGTTAATGGTAGTATGGCCAAAGCAGATGGTCACCCCACAAATTCTAGTCTGCTTGAGGTTTTATTCTTGTATTTTAAAAGGGAGTGTTTTCCCTATGTATTCTTGTGAACCCCCTGGGGTGATTTATGATACGTTATGATTTGGCCCAGTACAACCCCAATTCCAATGAAGTTGGGACGTTGTGTAAAATGTAAATAAAACAGAATACAATGATTTGCAAATCCTCTTCAACCTATATTCAATTGAATACACCACAAAGACAAGATATTTAATGTTCAAACTGAAACTTTATTGTTTTTGTGTAAATATTTGCTCATTTTGAAATGGATGCCTGCAACACGTTTCAAAAAAGCTGGGACAGTGGCATGTTTAAGATTTTGTTGTATTTTGCGCTTCATAATGCGCCACACATTTTCAATGGGCGACAGGTCTGGACTGCAGGCAGGCCAGTCTAGTACCCGCACTGTTTTACTCTGAAGCCACGCTGTTGTAACACGTGCAGAATGTGGCTTGGCATTGTCTTGCTGAAATAAGCAGGGACGTCCCTGAAAAAGACGTGGCTTGGATGGCAGCATGTGTTGCTCCAAAACCTGGATGTACCTTTCAGAATTGTTGGTGCCATCACAGTTGTGTATGTTGCCCATGGGCATTAACACACCCCCATACCATCACTAGGGATGGGTATTGATAAGATTTGATCGATATTATCTATTCCGCTTATCGATCCGATTCCTTATGAATACCTCTTGTGAATTTTCTGTGTACTAAAAGTAGGCGTTACAGGTTTTCTAAGTCAGCAACATTTTAAATTGGTCTCTGGACATAAATAAAAATGAATAAAACCTGTAGTTTTTGTCAAAAGCATTTCCTTTCAGACATTTTGGCATGACTGTTTCTCCATACCTCTGAGCTGAGCTCAGCTAGCTGCTGCACATCAGCGCAGGACGTCTCGTTTTTGGGAGGAAAAAACATTTTGATTGATTGCAGTTTGTTTGTATTACAATGTTTGGCAAGAGGTGTCATTTGATTTAAATGGCATCTCACTTTAAATTTATTAATTCCGACTGGACTCTATCATTCTAACTTGACTCGGCAGAGAGCCGCACAGCGTTTGGAGCTGTGTGAACAGAACAGAGAAGTGACTCACGATTGACATTTTCAGGGATGAAAGTGGTGAAAAACAAAAAAGCTGTAACCCAAAATTACCCCCCAACACCACCTGCACAATATCATTTCTCTTAAATTGTATTGTAGCATATTAATTATGAGTTATTATTACTATTATTATTGTTGTTGCTATTATTATTAATATATGAATAAAAATAAATTAAAAAAATTACAATTACACTCTTTTACGATAACGAACGCTGAGCCATTAATTATACAGAAAACAAATCAACACAAACGTGCTGATGTGAACAGCTCAATGCTAACTTTAACATTGAAAACACCATAGACATGCTAATGCGTTAGCATCGGTCCCGTTTTTAAGTTATAAAATACATGTCAACTGTTTCAGAAGACCACAACAGGTCGGTTTAACATAAAAATATTAAATATTACTCACAGACATATTCTCTTACTGACAATATAGTGACAACGAATGCCGTATGCGTATGCGGCAAGAGCTGCAAAACCCCACGGGGTCTGAAGATTCATCAGATCAAGATGGGATATTTGAAGAATGTACAGTTTGAGCAGCGCTCAAGGAGTAGCATCAGAGAGACGCAGGAGGAACTAGGCTGGGGATTATCCCATAGCGGCCAGAACCCCTGTGCTCCAGAGGGCCTTGGTGAGACGCAGGAGGAGCCGGGCCGGGAGTCACCCCACAGAGCCCAGAACCTCCAAGCTCATGGAGTTCAAGCTTCATGCATTCCACATCATCGGCGGGTTAAGTGGCCTCCAGCTAGTAAGGGGTACAAGTGGCGGAAATTTGATGACAATGTTGATGGTATCCTGGAAGCTACCATGAGGGGAGGAGGGGAAGAGACATACCCCCAGGGGAGCCCGAGAGGGGGGGAGAATGAGCACCCCAAACGGACGGATAACCAGGTAACGACCTATGCAAATGGACAAGTGACAACTAATGCCGTATGCGTATGCGGTAAGAGCTGCAAAAACCCACGGGGTCTGACGATTCATCAGACCAAGATGGGATGTTTGAAGAATGTACAGTTTGAGCAATGCTCAAAGAATAGCCTCAGAGAGACGCAGGAGGAACTAGGCCGGGGATTATCCCATAGCGGCCAGAACCCTGTGCTCCAGAGGGCCTTGGTGAGACGCAGGAGGAGCTGGGCCGGGAGTCACCCCACAGAGCCCAGAACCTCCAAGCTCATGGAGTTCAAGCTTCATGCATTCCACATCATCGGCGGGTCAAGTGGCCTCCAGCTAGTAAGGGGTACGAGTGGTGGAAATTTGATGACGATGTTGATGGTATCCTGGAAGCTACCATGAGGGGAGGGGCAGATAGGAAACTCCAAACGATGGCAACTGTGATCATCAGTATCGCCACAGAAAGGTTTGGGTTGGCAGAAAAGAGAGTCATTACAAACTAGTACTCCAACAACCGCAGGGCAGAAAAGATCTCACAGCTACGCCAGGAACTACGACTCCTGAAGAGGCAGTTTAAGGGAGCAAGTGAGGACGAGAAGTTAGGATTGGTAGAACTTCGAGGTATTTTTAGGAAGAGGTTGTTGACCCTCCGGCGAGCAGAATGGCACAGGAGGCGGGCCAGAGAGAGAGCCAAGAGACGTGCTGCCTTTCTGGCAAACCCGTTTGGGTGTGCCAAACAGTTGCTAGGTCAAAAACGTAGTGGCCACCTTATATGCTCAAAGGAGGAGGTAGACTTATATCTCCATAATACCTATAGTGATGCAGGCCGGGAGGAAGACTTAGGTGAATGCAGAGGCCTGATTAATCCGCCTGTTCCGATTACTGCCTTTAACATCAAAACACCTAGTTGGGAAGAAATCCAAGCTGTTGTCAAGGCTGCCAGGTCCAGCTCAGCACCTGGACCCAATGGGGTACCTTACTTGGTGTATAAAAGGTGCCCCAAGCTCCTGCGGCACCTGTGGAGGATCTTGAGGGTGATCTGGAGGAGGGGTAAGGTGGCCCAACAGTGGAGATCCGCAGAAGGGGTTTGGGTTCCAAAGGAGGAGAGGTCAACCACCATTGAGCAGTTTAGAACCATCTCACTGCTTAACGTTGAGGGGAAGATATTTTTCAGTATCCTCTCCCAGCGGCTGTCAGTCTACCTCCTGAAGAATCAGTACATCGACACCTCAGTGCAAAAGGGGGGGGTCCCAGGGTTTCCAGGATGCCTGGAACACAGTGGTGTGGTAACACAACTGATTAGAGAGGCCCGAGAAGGGAAAGGAAACCTGGCAGTACTATGGTTGGACTTAGCCAATGCATATGGTTCCATACCTCACAAGCTAGTGGAGGCGGCATTGGAGAGGCACCACGTCCCAAGCAACATCAAAGTCCTCATTATGGATTATTATAATAGCTTTAACTTAAGGTTCACTTCTGGCACAGTTACATCAGAGTATCATTGGCTGGAGAAAGGGATTATCACAGGATGTACTATTTCAGTGATACTCTTTGCCCTGGCCATGAACATGCTAGTCAAGTCTGCCGAGCCAGAATGTAGAGGCCCCCAAACTAAGTCTGGGATCTGGCAGCCTCCTATCAGGGCATTCATGGATGACCTGACAGTAACAACAGTGTCAGTTCCTGGGTGCAGAGGGATCCTCCAAGGTTTGGAGAGGTTAACCACCTGGGCTCGGATGCGCTTTAAGCCAGAAAAATCCAGGTCACTGGTCCTGAAGAGAGGGAAGGTGACTGATCGGTTCCACTGCTGTCTAGGAGGTACCCATATACCATCTGTCACAGAGAAACCTGTGAAGAGCCTTGGAAAAACCTTTGACTGCTCCCTAAAGGATGCCGCCTCCATTAGGGCAACTAATGAACAATTAGAGAGTTGGCTGACAACATTCTACAAGTCAGGTCTTCCGGGTAAATTCAAGGTGTGGTTATACCAGCATGGCATCCTGCCTAGAATACTGTGGCCATTGCTCGTGTATGAGTTTCCCATCTCTACAGTGGAAGGGTTTGAGAGGAGGATCAGCAGCCGTCTGCGTCATTGGTTGGGCTTACCTCGAAGCCTGAGCAGCATTGCCCTTTACGGCAATAAGACCAAGCTGACGCTCCCTATCAAAAGCCTTACTGAGGAGTTTAGGGTTATCAGAGCAAGAGAGGTGCTCCAATATAGGGATTCCAAGGACATGAAAGTATCCCAAGCAGGTATTGAGGTGAGGACTGGCAGAAAGTGGAAGGCACAGGAAGCTGTGGACCAGGCAGAAGCACGGCTGCGTCACAAGGAGCTTGTGGGTTCTGTGGCAATCGGCCGGGCGGGCCTGGGTACTATTCCAACAATCCACTATAACAAAACTGAGGGCAAGGTAAGGCAGGACCTGGTTCAACGCGAAATGAGAGCTGGGGTTGAGGAGCAGCGTGCAAGCCAGATGGTGGGATTGAGACAACAGGGCGCATGGACCAGATGGGAGGGAGCCATAGAGAGGAAGATCTCGTGGCCGGGGTTGTGGAAGGCAAAACCCTACCGCATTAAATTCTTAATCCAGTCATTTTATGATGTCCTACCCAGCCTGTTGAACCTTTTCACTTGGGGCAAGGCTGATACCTCAGCATGCCCCTTGTGCCAGGGGAGAGGAACTCTGGAGCACATCCTCAGCAGCTGCCCCAGAGTGCTGGGGGATGGTCGCTATCGTTGGCGCCATGACCAGGTGCTGAAAGTAGTTGCTGAGTCCATCAATACTGCCATAGTCCAGTGCGAGAGATTGAAACCATTTAGGCGGGAAATCTCATTTGTGTGAGCTGGAGAACAACCACCCGCCCAACCGAAGGCCCAGACAGGTCTCCTGGGTGCAGGGAAGGACTGGCAGTTGAGGGTGGACCTGGGGAAACAGCTTTGCTTTCCTGAAAACATCTTGAAAACCAGTCTTAGACCAGACATCGTTCTGTTTTCAGAGTCATCTAAGCAGGTTATTATGCTGGAGCTTACACTGCCCTGGGAGGAGAGAATGGAGGAAGCCAGTGAGAGGAAGAGGGAGAAGTATGCTGAGCTGGTGGAGGAGTGTCGCAGACGGGGGTGGCATACGAGGTGCCTTCCCGTCGAAGTTGGAGTAAGGGGCTTTGCAGGAAAGTCACTCTGCAAGGCCTATAGCCTCCTGGGTATCACTGGAGCACGCAAGAGAAAGGCCATCACTGCAGCATTCAAGGCTGCAGAGAGAGCTTCACGGTGGTTGTGGATCAGGAGGGACAAGCAGTGGGCGACGGCTTCTTGGACACAGGCCGGGATTTGATCACTCCCGGTCGGGTCGCCTGCGCGAGGGGGTCTGAAGTTGAAAGACCCGAAACCCCCCATGACCCCAGGTACTATCACTGATGATGTGTCCAAGATTTTGCATTATGAAGTGTATGTAACCATTACATATACTGACAAACACCCCCCAAAACAACAGCCGCTCTGAAGGACCGATAAGGGAATCATTAAGCAAAAAGCTTATTGATGTCGGTGGATCGAATCATTTCTTAACAATGCCCGAAAGGAACCAGTTCTCGATACCCATTCCTAACCATCACAGATGCTGGTTTTTGAACTTTGCACTGGTAACAATTTGGATGGTCTTCTTTTTTCCAGAAGACACAATGTCCATGAATTCCAAAAACAATTTGAAATCTGGACTCAGCACACTTTTCCACTTTGCATCTGTTCATTTCAAATGAGCTTAGGCCCACAGAAGGCGGTGGCGTTTCTGGATGTTGTTGATGTATGGCTTTCACTTTGCATGGTAGAGTTTTAACTTGCACTTGTAGATGTAGCGACGAACTGTGTTAACTGACAATGGTTTTCTGAAGTGTTCCTGAGCCCACGCAGTAAGATCCTTTAAACAATGATGTTGGTTTTTAATGCAGTGCCGCCTGAGGGATCGAAGGTCACAGGCATTCAATGTTGGATTTCGGCCTTGTCGCTTATGTATAGAAAGTTCTCCAGATTCTCTGAATCTTCTGATTATATTATGGACTGTAGATGATGGAATCCCTAAATTCCTTGCAATTGAACATTACATTGTTCTTAAACTGTTGGACTATTTTTTTCATGCAGTTGTTCACAAAGTGGTGATCCTCACCCCACCTTTGCTTGTGAATGGCTGAGCTTTTTGGGGATGCTCCTTTTATACCCAAACATGACACTCACCTGTTTCCAATTAGGTGTTCTTTGAGCATTCATCAACATTGCCAGTCTTTTGTTGCCCCGTCCCAACTTTTTTGAAACGTGTTGCAGGCATCCATTTCAAAATGAGCAAATATTTGCACAAACAACAAAGTTTATCGGTTTGAACATTAAATATCTTGTCTTTGTGGTGTATTCAATTGAATATAGGTTGACAAGGATTTGCAAATCATTGTATTCTGTTTTTATTTACATTTTACACAATGCCCCAACTTTATTGGAATTAGTGTTGTACAAATAAACTTAATCAAATTGAATTTATTGGCTCACTCTGGATGTCCACAGTCCCCCTTCAGAGCTCACATGCCCCAGTGTTGGAAGGATCTCTTAAGATCAGATGGATGGCCAACGGAGGACAGAAGCATCTATGGACACACTTAGTAGCTGTAGCACGCTCTGTTTGGGTCACAATTACTGAGGAAATAAACGGACCATAATTTTTAATGCCCACACTGTTATGATAACCTCCGCACAGTCTCCAACAATGTGATTTAATAAAGACCTTACACAAGGTTAGCCTGTTAACTCAGCTTGTCAATAACTTGAAGATGAGTAGTGTGTTCGGGCTGCATTTGCTTCACCCAGGTCATGCACAGTGTCATCTGTGCTCTACCTCTTTATCCAAATATGATTTTGATAAATTTGATTGTGATGTAGGCAAAGTAAGCGCTACAAACATGGCGACACCCAGCAATTTTTTGGGATTCAAAACAGCTCTTTTGATTTTCCATAGTATGGGTGACATCACACAGGGTTTGTCTCTTGCAGGGGTCTTCAAATCCAGTCCTTGAGGGCCAGTGTCCTGCAGCTTTTAGATGTGTCCCTGGTCCAACACACCTGAATCAAATGGCTGAATTACCTCATCAGTATACAGTCAAATTCTCCAGAGTACTGCTAATTACCTCATTAATTGACTCAACTTTCGTTTTTTGCTAAAGCTTATAGTTAGGGCTGGATCAGGTGACCCTGAACCATCCCTTAGTTATGCTGCTATAGACTTAGACTACTGGGGGGTTCCCATAATGCACTGAGTGTTTCTTTCTCTTTTTGCTCTGTATGTACCACTCTGCATTTAATCATTAGTGATTGATCTCTGCTCCCCTCCACAGCATGTCTTTTTCCTGGTTCTCTCCCTCAGCCCCAACCAGTCCCAGCAGAAGACTGCCCCTCCCTGAGCCTGGTTCTGCTGGAGGTGTCTTCCTGTTAAAAGGGAGTTTTTCCTTCCCACTGTCGCCAAGTGCTTGCTCACAGGGGGTCGTTTTGACCTTTGGGGTTTTTACGTAATTATTGTATGGCCTTGCCTTACAATATAAAGCACCTTGGGGCAACTGTTTGTTGTGATTTGGCGCTATTGTGTTTAAGCAGTGACACATCTAAAAGCTGCAGGAACCCAGCCCTCAAGGACTGCAGTTGAAGACCCCTTTTCTACTATAGACTCACTCTATGCATGGGTCAGTATGGAATGCCTCATGATATTTGCCGTTCTGGATATGGTGTCAGGTACGCAGACATGAGCCTGTTTTTAATCAGTATTTTGATGACATAAACAAAGCGAACAATCTTTGAGTGTGTTTTTTGTGAAATTCACTTACACTAGTCACCCAACAATGATGCAAAACTCTTGTTCACATTAAAGTGCATCTTTGCTTGAGCTGAAAAAGGCTACCAAGTGCTGGATGTTGTCTCTTTGGTAAGTTTACTAACCAAATTAGAAGATAATTATGGACTGAGCCATTCTGTGCAGTAAGCTGGAAAAGTTGAGCCAAACATTTTTCTCCTCATTCTGTTGGTTTTTCCAGGCCCAACGTGGCTGGCTGCACAAATGGAGGGCTGTAAATCAGTGCTGCAGTGGAACTCCTCAACGTCAACACAAGTAATCACTCAGTGAAAACAGTAAAGTTTTTCATTCTTATGCCAAATGCTATGCTCATAATGTGACTATGTTTAAAGCATCTCAATGGTGGTGCCTATGTATGCAGGTGTACTGTACACATCTCGGACCTTTTCCCAGTGAATACTGCCGTTTGTTTTGACTCCTCCCCTGTTCAGTGCTTGTACGGACTGGGTGTTGGGTAGAGTTGTGGAAACCAGCGGCTTACATGTCTTTGTTGGCAGGGAAATGTTTACTGGCCTTGACTTTGCAGACTAGTATGCTTTGGTCCATGTGGAATCACTGGATGAATGGATGAATGGATTGCATCACTTGAGAAGGTGAGTGAGAAGTATGTATGTGCGCTTGTGGTTCTCCTGTATCAAAACTAAAACAAAAAGATACAGCCATCAGTCATGCAGTGAAAGTAAACAAACCAAGTGGACCAGTGGTCCACTTGGGTGGTTGACATCAAGGATCCACCATAGTTCTGTAGTGCAGAGGATGCTGACCTGATATGATTTCTGGAACAGTCCTTTATTCCATTATGGCATTTGTTTTGGACTGTTTTAATAAAAGAAAGAGTGGATACTTTTTGCTGAAACCTCAAACTGAATTAAAAAAAACACAAAACTGAGCAGACAATCTCCACAAAATTGGAGATGTTCATTGGACAAAAGCTTAAAACAGTTGTTTTATACAAATTATATGACTTCAGAAGTAAAGTCTTTAATACGTTGAAATATCTCAGTCTGTATTTGTGAATTCCTTGCCCAGTTCTGGGTTACATTCTGCAATTGATGACCTCATAATGCACAGTTTACATACACTTTGATCTAGATGCTTTTAAACTTCATTTAATCAAATTTTATGTGCTAAGTGATTTTTTTTTTTTTACTTTATTTCCATGTGAAGTTATTCAAAAATAATTTAAAGATTGATTTATTTCAGTTTTTATTCACAATCTCAGATTGTCAGTTTGCCACCAGTGTGTCAAAAATGACAGTGTATCTAAACAGCAGGGAAGATTCCAAAATATTACAGAAATTTATGGAATTAAAAATAGGCTTCTGAATGACTAAGTGGAGGAAAGAGGCCCAGCAGTTAACAATCTTGTTCTAAAGGCCCAACTGAACCTAAGGTACTGATGGAGTTTGAGGCATCAGATAGAAATGTGACATTGTCCACCTTTAAATGAAAAGCTGCTGACAAGGAAAAAAGGCTTGATCTCGCAACTATCTATTTAGTAATTTTTTTTTTTTTTTAAATAACTTTATATGGAAATGAAGTGGACATTCTAACTGTCTTAACACTCATTAACTGATAAAGTGGAAAATGTACAGAAGGAGAATATTAAAGGACATATTACACTCCAAACAGCACTTTTAAAAAATGTATACCAGACTATAAATAATTTCTTCCAATTTCTTTAACTTGTGCATGCCCTGATATAGCTGATAAAAGTAAAAATAGAACACAATGCTAAAATTCCCTCGGCTGTATGAGCATTGTCTTCTTTATAATTTGCAGTTGTTTCATTGGTATCCCAGTGCAAAGTGTGTGTGTATAAAAAAAAAAGACACAAAATGTTTTAGAAGTGTTCATTGGGTATGCCCAATGCTGCTTCAGTCGGAAGCAACGTTCGTACTTCAGTCGGAAGCTGTCCGACTGAAGAAAGAGTCCTTCCGAGATATGTTATCTCGGAGGACTCCAGAGACAGTTGCAAGGTCCCGACAGGCCCAAAGGGCAGCAGCCGCTGCTGTGGGGGAGGTAAAGCAGCGGGTGTGAGAGGAGTTCGGAGCAACCATGGAGAAGGACTTTCGGTCGACACCAAGGTGCTTCTGGTGGACCGTGAGGCACCTCAGGAGGGGAAAACAGGGAACCATCCAAGCTGTCTACAGTAAGGATGGGACTCTGTTGACCTCAACTGAGGATGTAATCAGTGCCAGAAGGAACACTTTGAGGAACTCCTGCATCAGACGGGAGCGCCCTCTATAGTAGGGGCAGAACTAGAAGCTGATGGAGGATTTTCATCAATTTCCCTGGTGGAAGTCACTGAGGTAGTCAAACAACTCTGCAGTGGCAAGGCCCCGGGGGTTGATGAGATCCATGCAGAAATGCTGAAGGCTCTGGGTGTGTAGGGACTGTCTTGGATGAGACGTCTCTTCAACATTGCGTTGAGATCTGGGACAGTGCCTAAGGTTGTCCCCATATTTAAAAAGGGGGATGTGAGAGTGTGTGCCAACAACAGGTGCATCACACTACTCAGCCTCCCTGGTAAAGTCTACTCCAGGGTGCTGGAAAGGAGGGTTTGGCCAATAGTCGAACCTTTGATTGAAGAGGAACAATGTGGGTTCCATCCTGGTCGTGGAACAACCAGCTCTTTACTCTCACAAGGATCCTGGACGGTGCCTGGGAATATGCCCACCCACTCTACATATGCCCACCCACTCTACATGTGTTTTGTGGACTTGTAGAAGGCGTATGATTGAGTACCCCATGAGATACTGTGGGAGGTGCTGCGGGAGGATGGAGTGAGGGTGTCCCTTCTCAGGGCCATCCAGTTGCTGTACTCACAAAGTGAGAGCTGTGTTCAGGTGCTCGACAGTAAGTCGGACTCGTTTCCGGTGGAGGTTGGCCTCTGCCGGGGCAGGGCCTTGTCACCAATCCTGTTTGTGATATTCATGGAAAGGATATCAAGGCATAGTCGGGGGGAGGAGGGTTTCCGGTTTGGTGGGCTCAGGGTCTCATCACGGCTTTTTGCAGATGATGTGGTCCTGTTGGCTTCATCGGCCGGTGACCTCCAACACTCAATGGATCAGTTCGCAGCTGAGTGTGAAGCAGCTGGGATCAGGATCAGCACTTCTAAATCTGAGGCCATGATTCTCAGCAAGAAACTGATGGATTGCCTACTCCAGGTAGGGAATATGGACTTGCCCCAAGTGAAGGAGTTCAAGTACCTCTGGGTCTTGTTCACGAGTGAGGGGACGATGGAGCGTGAGATTGGCTGGAGAAACGGTGCAGCAAGGGTCGTATTGCATTCGCTCTATCGTACTGTTGTGACGAAAAGGAAGTGACCCACAAGGTGAAGCTTTTGATCTACTGGTCAGTCTTCGTTCCTACTCTCACCTATGGTGATGAGGGTTGGGTTATGACCGAAAGAAGTACATTGCGTGTACAAGCAGCCAAAATGGGCTTCCTCAGGAGGGTGGCTGGTACCTCCCTTAGAGATAGGATGAGAAGTTCGGTCATCCATGGGGAGCTCGGAGTGGAGTTGCAACTCCTTCACGTTGAAAGGAGCCAGCTGAGATGGTTTGGGCATCTAGTAAGGATGCCTCCTGTTGTGTGAAATGCCTTTGTCAAACTGACACAAGACACGGTCATTTATTCTGAAATCAAGTATATATTAAGAAAATATGGAAAAAGTTGTGCTGTGACCTGTGAATACTTTCTGGTTGCACTGTAGCTATCTGTCTACTTAATGCATTTTACAGGGTCCATACCTAGGCTTTTCCACAGCACAGGAATATGCAGTGAAACCAAATCATCATTCACATCTATAGTTCACCCCTTATCACGGCCCCTGGAATACAACTTTAAAAAAAAAGATTTTGGCCAAAGATCACCGGCTATAACATTGAATATTTTGAAAGCATTTTCTCTCCTTCTTTCACCCTCTGTGTTCGAACTTTAACACTCTTTATTGCTCGAAATCTCATTCCCTGAGTCTATAGAAGCACTCAGCCGTCACCCTCAAAGTACACAGGCTTTGAGTGTGAAATGCAGAGTACCAGCAGGACTCTTATCCACTGACAGAGGTTAAATGTGGAAACAGGACCCGTGTGCGTCTGATCGCCAGCAGTGAAAACATAGCAACCCAAATAAGGAGATCAGCCACAGCTGAAGGGCGAGTGAGTGTGAGGAATAACCAGAAAGACCTTGAATAAGTGGTTTGATAGGGTGGAACGTGAATCTCTGACAGTGATAGAGAATTAGGTCATTGAAGATAGCAGTCAGGACGGCGTCCATACAGGGTGGTGGGTGAGGAGAGGAGGAGATGGAGGGATGGGAGTAAGGGTGGAAGGAAGGAGGAGAGTCATCAGAAGGCAGGTTCTGGGCCAGTTTAAATCTTTAGCCATGTAAGGCTCAAGCTTTCATTTCTATGCACAGCTCTTTCAGTCTCGCTCCCTCTTTCTCTCTCCTCTTTCTTTCTCTGTTTTGCAGGGCTTTGGGTCCCAGACGGTTTCGGACTGAATCTCCCACATCTCAGTCCAGAGGAATACAAGGCTTGAACTTTTTAAACTGCATTTGTCACATCAGTGAGAGGGAAACCCAATTTGCCAGCCACCATGGAGGCCATCAAGAAGAAGATGCAGATGCTGAAACTGGACAAGGAGAACGCCATCGACCGGGCCGAGCAGGCGGAGGCCGACAAGAAGGCAGCTGAGGATAAATGCAAACAGGTGGGAATACAAAAGCAGGACAGAAAGAGAGAAGGAGAAAACATGAAATGAGAGTACAAACCCAATTCCAATGAAGTTGGGATGTTGTGTGAAATGTAAATAAAAACAGAATACAATGATTTGCAAATTCTCTTCAATCTATATTCAATTGAATACACCACAAAGACAAGATATTTAATGTTCAAACTGATAAACTTTATTGTTTTTGTGCAAATATTTGCTCATTTTGAAATAGATGCCTGCAACACGTTTCAAAAAAGCTGGGACGGGGCAACAAATGATTGGGAAAGTTGATGAATGCTCAAAGAACACCTGTTTGGAACATTCCACAGGTGAACAGGTTAATTGGAAACAGGTGAGTGACATTCAACAGGAATGACATCTCGTCAGGACACAGAGTAATACATCGAAATATGAAACGGTCAAATATTTTGCCACCTTACCCCACCTTATTATACGGTCTGAAGTCTCACACTCTTAACCAATCAGATTCACAGAAAAAATGTAATTGGATTAGAATAACATTTGACAGTTCAACAATTTGAGAGCCCTTTCAACCTGATTCATGAGGAGAAAACACTCTCAAGGTATGTGCAGTAAAATTTGAAATATCAAACTGTTTTTCCTGAAACTGAACACTGAAGTGCAATTTCATATTCTGATTAATTACAAGATGTTAAATGTCTATATGGACATTTTTTTTTTTCATGGGTAGACTCTGTGAATGCAGACTTTCCAGTCTATACACGCCTGCACAGCCCCAGTTCACTGTATTTATTTGACAGTAAACATAGTTTTGTCTATCTGACTCCTTTACTTACAGAAATATATTTTCATTTTTTATTGTTGTTTATGCACTGATTACTTTTACAGAAGTACTTTTTTCTCTATGGGTTTGTTTTTATTTTCATTGTTGTTTATGCACCAATGAAACCAGACCAAATTCCTTGTATGTGAGAAATTACTGGCAGAGACAACAGCACTCAGTGGAGTGCATACCTCCACCAAGGACAACAGTCTGTCAGATCTGACATTTCTGTCTGGATCTGATTAACTCTGCTTTTGCAGAAGAAGCTGACACAAGACACAGTCATTTATTCTGAAATCAAGTATATGTATATTAGTTTTCAAGTTACTGACAAAATTTATATAAAATACTGTCAATGATCAAGATGGTGGCTACTCAGCCCAGAACATCACCCAAAATTGAACCAGTCCTCACCTTATAACAACTATTCACGTCAAGATGAGATACACCTTTTCATTTAAAGGGGTTGTATTATGCAAACTGTTTTTAATCTACAGTGTATCTGGAAAGTATTCACAGCCCTTCACTCTTTCCACATTTTGTTATGTTACAACCTTGTTCCAAAATGAATTATTTTTTTTTCCTTCAAAATTATACTCACAACACCCCATAATGACAACATGAAAAAAGTATTTTTTTTATTTTTACAAATTTATTAAAAATAATGTACATAACCCTACACACCCCACACCCTTTGTTCAACACTTTGTTGATGCACCTTTGGCAGCAATTACAGCCTCAAATCTTGTTGAACATGAAGTCACAAGCTTGGTGCACCTGCCTTTGGGTGGTTTTGCCCATTCCTCTTTGTAGCACCTCTCAAGCTTCATCAGGTTGGATGGGGAGCATCGGTGCACAGCCATTTTCAGATCTCACCAGATATGTCCAATCGGATTTAGGTCTGGGCTCTGGCTGGGCCACTCAAGGAGATTCACAGAGTTGTCCTGAAGCCACTCCTTTGATATCTTCGCTGTGTGTTTAGGGTCATTGTCCTGCTGAAAGATGAATCGTCACCCCAGCCTGAGCTCAAGAGCACTTTGGAGCAGGTTTTCATCCAGAATGTCTCTGTACATTGCTGCATTCATCTTTCCCTCAAGCCTGTCTAGTCTCCCAGTTCCTGTCGCTGAAAAACATCCCCACAGCATGATGCTACCACCACCATGCTTCACTGTAGGGATGGTGCCTGCTTACCACCAAACGTGATGGCTAGCATTCATGCCAAAGAGTTCAATCTTTGTCTCAACAGACCACAGAATTTTGTTTCTCATGGTCTGAGAGTCCTTCAGGTGCCTTTTGGCAAACTCCAGGTGGGCTGCCATCTGTCTTTTACTAAGAGGTGGTTTCTGTTGGCCACTCTATCATACAGGCCTGATTAGTGGATTGCTGCAGAGATGGTTGTCCTTATGGAAGATTCTCTTCTCTCCACAGAGGAATGCTGGAGTTATGACAGAGTGACCATTGGGTTCTTGGTCATCTCCCAGACAAAGGCCCTTCTCCCTGATTGCTCAGTTTACATGGGTGGCCAACTCTAGGATCAGTCCTGGTGGATCCAAACTTCTTTCATTTATGGATGATGGAGGCCACTGTGGTCATTGGGACCTTCAAAGCAGCAGAAATGTTTCTGTACCGTTCCCCAGATTTGTGCCTCAAGACAATCCTGTCTTGGAGGTCTACAGACAATTCCTTGGACTGCATGCTGGGTTTGTGCTCTGACATGCACTGTCAGCTGTGGGACTTTATATGTAGACAGGTGTGTGCCTTTCCAAATCAAGTACAATCAACTGAACATACCCCAGCTGGACTCCAATTAAGCTGTAGAAACATCTCAAGGATGATCTGTGGAAGCAACATGCACCTGAACTCAATTTTGAGCTTCATGGCAAGGGCTGTGGATACGTATGTACATGTGATTTCTTAGTTTTCAGTTTTTAATTGTTGATTAATTTGGAAAAATCTAAAACCAAAAAAATTCACATTGTCATTATGGGGTATTGTGTGTAGAAGTTTGAGGAAAAAAATTTATTTCATCCATTCTGGAATAAGGCTGTAATGTAACAAAATGTGGGAAAAGTGAAGTGCTGTGAATACTTTCTGGAAGTACCATACCTTTTACAGTTATGCATGTTTGGGTTTTATGTTAAACATTTTCAAAGTTACACAATTGCATCAATGGACTAGTTTAAAAAACATGCCAAGATTGTTTTCTTATGGTGTATCATCTCAATGTCCAGTGGGTATTGTTGGTTACAATCTATCTGTTTTTAAGATACCTGGTAATCTACTTGTGACATGATGGCATTAAACTGTCTGAAAACCAAACAAAGGCAATTAGCAAAACATTAAAAAACAACAAATGATCAGTTGCAATTAGAATGATAAATACATTAATAAAGTACTGAGTGCGAGACAAATCCTGACTCAGTGTTAGAGGCACTCAAGGCTTCTTCTCTTCAATTCTTAAATTTACCACAGCACTGATAACCAGATTTACCTTCCAGGAAATAATCTGTAAAGATGTGTTACATTTACAAGGCCAGTACTGACACTGCTGACAGTAAAAGAGAAACCATCACACTCTTCCACATGGGATAACAGACCATCCTGGCTAAACGGCCCACTATGAGGATCAGGCAGTAAAGAGGACGCACATTACTGTCTCTAGGATCCATTCAAAAACAGTTAATAAAGACACATCCAAGCAGGCGTTTGCTGTAACATCTGATGGCACACAAATGGGAGACAAAATTTAAGAACACACACACACACAAACAGCGGTCCAAAACGTCTGTACTTTGTCAAAGATAACAGCAGTATTTTTAGAAAGCTGCAGAAGATGACCGTGTGGAATTCTTTGGGATTATCAGGAGTACTTCATGGGCTCAGAGAGGAACACTGATTAGAGAGAACACTAAACCCTAGAGAGAGAGTGTGTGTGTGTGGGGGGGGGGGGGGGGGGGGGTGCATACCATCTTCCGTTATCATAACACAATTAAACTCACAAATTATCCACAGCTTCATTATCATTAAAAGTAAAGTCTCTTCAGCTGCTCACTTGTTTTTACTTGGGGTCACCACAGCACAGCCAAATAAACGGACTGCATTTATATAGCGCTTTTACATCTGCATCAGATGCTCAAAGGGAGGGTGCTCCATACAAGGTGCTCACTACACACCGGGAGCAATAGGGGATTAAAGACCTTGCCCAAGGGCCCTGAGTGATTTGCCAGTCAGGCTGGGATTTGAACCGAGGATCTTCTGGTCTTAAGCCCAACACCTTAACCACTAGACCATCACCTCCCCCAACACCCAAAGCAGGGTGTTTTATTATTATTATTATCATTATTATTAATTTTAATGAACATGGGACATTATGATATAATAAGGTACATCATCTCACAAAACTAAGCATATATTGATTATTTATTGTATTAAGATTTCAATTTTTGCAGTGCATCACAGATCCAGCTGTATTTGTGTTAGTTTCCAAATATAACCAACTGCTGTTGAACATTTTGGTTCTTCCACCTGTGCCCCAATACATGTGGAGTGGTCCTATCCGGTGTAAAACCTGTCAATTCAACATGCAGATCCATACCTGATCCACAGGAGCAGCCTAAATAATCACAGCCATGAAAAGTACACACTTCATTAATGGTTGTCCCTATACCCTATAACGTTGCTCAAATCAGGCAAGTCCAATTTGTCTTTCTAAAGCAGTCAAATTATTTATTTTTTTCATGTAATTATGAGTTTTGGATCACAGACAATAAGGACAGACCTCGCCGGTTCTAAAACAACCGCGCAAGTGACGGATTACATCTGATCTGTGATCCGTGCAGATCGCCTCCCACCGATCGGCACACAGGTAAACCACGGCTTATTTTCAAAATGTACGTAAGTGTGAGGTTTGTGTAACGGTGGCTTGTTTTTAAAGTGATAACTGCGTTTATTCTGACGCATTCGCTGTAAAATTACAGTCAGTGGAGGGGCAGCATGTGCAAGTTGTGAACGCAGCCTCGTGTGGGGCTGTGGGCTGCAGCTTTTCTGTTTTCTGCACCCTGTTGATGAACAGATGAAAACTGATCAAATCTGATAAGAATTAAAGTGTGCTTCATCTTAGTGCAGCAGATAACTGAAACAATCCTGCAAATGGTGATAAAAGCATCAAATTCGGCAGAAATACTCCTTAGACACTCCTCTTTTGAAAAACCGATGGGCCACTTGACTTTTCAATCGGTGGTCAGGTAGGGGTCAATTGAAGAATTACACAGAGGTCCAAATTAAAAGATGCTCCAATTATATTGAAAAATATTCCACATTATTTGCCTGATCATAAAGATTCCAAAAAGGTATAGTTTGGACGATCTGTAACTGAATTCTATGGAGTTATGGGATAAAAACAGCAGCAGGGGTGGTGGCCAAGTGGTTAATGCGCTTGGTTTCAGTTCAGAAGGCTCCGGGTTCAAATCCCACCCCCGCCACATTTCTCCATGTAATGAGGAGTTGCGTCAGGAAGGGCATCCGGCGTAAAACCTGTGCCAATTCAACATGCAGATCCACCTTGGATTTGCTGTGGCGACCCCGAGTGCAAACAAGGGAGCAGCCGAAGGGACTTACTATGGGATAAAAACAGCAAGAATGGTGACAAAGCTCAGTTTCATTTTGTACAGGGGTGAAAAATTAAAGTTGCTCCAATTTTGGTAAAATGTGATGCAAATTATTGGTTGAGCTAATAGGATTAATAAATGTAATAGTTTTGACAGTGTTGAATGCTTGGTCTCCAAAGTAAAGGTCAAACAAGGTAAGTAAGGATGATACATGATCCAAACTATTCGTTTTTAAAACCGTGTTAACTCAACTAGTAATTTGCATAACTTTTTTACCAAAATTGGAGCAACTTTAACTTTTCACCCCTGTACAAACCAACACTGACCTTTGTCACCATTCTTGGTGTTTTTATCCCATAACTCCTTAGAATTCAGTTACAGATGGTCCAAACCATACCTCTTCGGAATCTTTATGATCAGGCAAATAATGGGGCATAGGTTTCAATATGATTGGAGCATCTTTTATTTTTTATTTTATTTTGACTCCTGTGTAATTCTTCAATTGACCTCTACTTGACCACCGATTGAAAAGTCAAGTGGCCAATCAGCTTTTTCAAAAGAGGATTGTCTGAGGACTATTTCTGCCGAAGTTGATGCTTTTATCACCATTTGCAGGATTCCGCTGTAATTATTCTCTTATCTGCTGCACTATCTGTGCGGTGGAGCAAGCAGCCAGGGGATCAACACACAGTGCCATGGGTTTTTTTTAAAATACACAAACACATATTATCATATAGTTTGAGTTGGTCCCATTTTACCAGAGTTATGGCCCTTGATTAACAAATCTAGACTCCGTCAGTTTTATGAGTGGATGCCTACATTCTGTAATCAACTTCTCTCAAACTTTTCAGAGGAATTTTGTTAAACTTGGTACAAGTCCTTTGTTATAGGTTGGTAATATGCATATTGTCATGACGTTTGAGTTGGGCTGATTTTACCAGAGTTATGACCCTTTATTAACAAATCTACACACTGTCAGTTTCACGAGTGGATGCCTGCATTCTGAAATCAACTCCTCACATATTTAGAATGAATTTCATGAAACTTGGTTCAAGTTCTTGAAATGTTATCAGACTGTAGTAAGCACTCATACCAAAGCAGTACTTGCCAGCGGGGGATATTGTGCTCTCAGAGCACTCTTGTTTAAGTTGTCAGAGGTTGTGGTATAAAAACTACTACAGAGTTCTGAGTCATTCTTTCTCATATAATAAATGTCTCACGCAAAAGCTTGACAGCGACTTTCAAAACTCCACCCTAAAATTAAAGAAATAAATATTGAATCAAATAGAATAATACCTAAATCAACAGAACAGAACAGGCCAAAACATACCTGAACCAAATCTAAAAGAATAGAACAGAACAGAACAGAGCTGTGCAGAGCCACATAGACTAGAATGGAATAGATCAGACACACTGTAGCACCGTCCTAACAGTTTGTTTTTTTGTCCTTTTTGCTGCAGCTTGAGGAGGAGCTGGTTGACCTCCAGAAGAAGTTGAAGCAGACAGAGGATGAACTGGACAAATTTTCTGAAGGTCTTAAAGACGCTCAGGAGAAACTGGAACTATCAGAGAAGAAAGCTGCAGACGTGAGTGATGGGTGTCACACACTGTGCGCCTGCACATATGCACAAAATCTGCCTTTTACTTTATTCTATTCAACTTTGATGTGTAGTTTATATTATAATGGAACCATTTGAGGGCGTTTCATGTTGGATAAACAAAGATGTTGTGAAAAGTCTTCTGCTTCCTGAACTTGTAATTGCCGATTCCAACCATGCAAAACAATGCAACACGCACATGCACACTGCAGCCCATTAGTCCACAGCTGGGCTACTGCTAAGCACCAGCTGTGGACTTGCTTTGATCCACTGTGAATTCTCTTCTCTGGAGAACATCAGAAAGTCAAATTCCTGTGCAACCGCTCCTGAAAGATGAGCACACCAATAAACTGTAACAGACCTCATGCACGCACACACAGCATATTCACGAAAGTGTTGTAAAGCACATAGTTACGCCACAAATACTACAGTTGTTATCCACTTGAAATACAGTGAGAAGACAACGTTCATCTTAATATTCCAAACAGAGATTATGTTAGCTCTCAACCAAGAAAGCGTTCTAGGAAAACGCATGACTGAGGTTTATGTGCATGGTCACAGTGATGCTATGTGATACAGTTATTGCTACAAATACACTTACATCTCATATGACATACTGCATACTTTATCTCTGACCAAAATTCTAGAAATGCAGAGGTGAAGAAGAAGTGCCTTTAATTTTACAACTATAATGTGCATTAGGGACAGGGACAAGACCAGCTATAGTGAGTCAAATAAATTCAAACGGGGTGCTGGAGGAAATTGGGTCACTGTTGGGCAAAGAAGAAGAGACTGAGAATGCATCCAGAGGCAACAGAAGAGGAGGAAAGTTAGAGGTGTGGAACTGAGAGTGGGGACTTTGAATGTTGGCAGCATGACTCATAAAGGGAGAGAGTTTGCTGATATGATTGAAAGGAGAAAGGTAAACATACTGTGTGTACAAGAGACCAAGTAGAAGGGAAGTAAGACTAGGAGCATTGGTGGTGAGTTGAAACTATTGAAAGGTTAAAGTGATATGCAAGGAAAGTGTGTTGAGAAGTTGGACAGAATATTTTAAGGAGATGTGAGAGAGAGAATCAGAAAGTGCAGATGAAACGTGGAAAGATAGTTGGCCCAGGTGACACACCACTTGAGGCATGGAAATTATTTGGAGAGACAGCAGTTGAGTTTTTAAGCAGATTGTTTGATAAAAATCTTGGAAAGTGAGAGGATGCTTGAGGAGTGGAGAAAAAGTTCTCTGGTTCAGTATGTAAAGCACAAGGGTGATGGGCAGAGCTGCAGTAACTACAGAGGCATAAAGCTGATCAGCCACAACATGAAGTAGTGGGAAAGAGTAATGGAAACTAGGCTTAGAAAACAGGTGAAGATCTGTGAGAAGCAATATGGTTTAATGCAGGGAAGAGCACTACAGATGCACTGTTTGATCTGAGAGTGATGATGGAGAAGAATAGAGAAGGCTAGAAGGAATTCATTCATTTTCTATACCCGCTTACTCCAATTAAGGGTCACGGGGGTTGGAGCCTGTTCCAGTGGTCAGCGTAAATGTGTACACCCTGGACAGGACACCAATCTGTTGCACCTTTAGAACTATCTGGAACAATTCTTTTCATTAACAATGAATGTCCAATGTTCAGGAAAAAAGGCCCTCAAGCACCTCAGCAGCTGAAATGTTGATTCCACATGCTACAACCACGTCTAGAATAGGGGTCTATCCCGATCACAGTATTATTGAAGTACCAGTATAACATGTTCGGTATGCGTACTAATCCTGTCTCTGCATCACTGCTGGATGTGGCAAGTTATTACTCTGCTGTTTCTGCAGCAGCTCTGAGTTGAAAAAACAGTTCGCATTGTCTCTGTGTTTCACAGAGCGGCAACGATGCAGCGAACAAGAGCATCACATCTGCGCTGAGTTTTACGAACATATTTGCTCTGCTCCGTAGCCAGGGGGGTTTGGGACAAACCGCCCACTTCACCCACTTTTGCCACAATTTTCGTACTACTGCCTGTTCGGGGTATCTACCGGATCATGGTATTATCGAAGTACCAGTATATCATGTTCCCTATGTACACCTGTAATCCCTCGCTGTGTTTACATCAGCATTTAACTGTGCGAGTTGTCAGTCCACTGTTTTGCGCAGCAGGTCTGAGTTGAAAAGAGTTCCCTCTGTATCTCAGAGCGTGAGGACAAAGAGAGCAAAGAACAGAGTGCAGAGTTTACAAACATATTTCTAAAGTTTTCTTTCAAACTCTGTGCCCCTCTGTGCGTGCCCTTGCTGTGGTTAAACTAAAATCACAGCTGCAGATGCTTGACACATTACAAAAAACACTTTTTCCCCCAAATGCGCCTAAAGTCTCTTTCTGAGGATGGCATGAAGTAAAAAGTGCTGATAAACCTTCGTACCTGTAAATACTTCATGCTTTCCACATAAACACACAACGTACTCAGACTGCAAACCAGGGGCAAATCAGGGGTGTTTGTGTGTGTACTGGGGGGGGGAATGTGCTCCTCAACACTCCTCAATTAAAGGTCCACTTTGGAAGACATTTTTTTATACTAATAGAATACTACTATCACTGCTACTAATAATATTTTTAAAAACTAAAATGGAGTCTATCCCAGCAGTCATAGGCCGTGAGGCAGAGTACACCCTGGACAGGACGCCGGTATCTCAGGCCCACATATAGACAAACAAACACATTTACACCCGCACGCACATCTACAAACAATTTAAAGTTTCCAAATCACCTAACCTGCCTGTCTTTGGATGTGGGAGGAATCCGGAGCACACAGAGCAAACACACACAAACTCCATACAGAAAAACGCTAGGTGGGAAGCATTCCCACAACCTTCTTGCTGTGAGGCAACAGTGCTAATCACTAAAGCTGGGCAGACACTGTACGATATTTTCAATTGTTGTACTCAGCTCCAGCTCAAACTCTACAACAAAACCGCAGGGTGTAAAAGTTCAGAGCGCACGATTTATGTTCTCACACTACGGCCCGATGCTCTGATGCGATCTGACTGCTCACATTGTACATTCAAAAACCACACGTCGGACTCATGTTTCCGGAACCAAAACATAAACAGAAGGTTTTTTTTCTTCTTCTTTTTTTCAAACTTTATTTACATTTCTTATTTTTACAAAAACTCTCGATGGGAGACAATGTTTTAACAACAAAAAACAATACAAGACTTTACATGAGTTGAAGAATAAGGAACAGAAGCTGCTCTCCCAAAGAGATGATCACTGTTTATGCTTTCTCCAATTCCGCATCGGTGTTTGCACGTGCACAGTGTGAGATGCTGGGGTAAATCGGCTCGTACACGGTTGTAGCGCTGCTTCAACAACCCTCACGAGGGCCGACCAGAATATGAAACAGGCTTGATTTTCATCTGACCATAAGTTTGCCGATTGAGAGGTGGTCGTGAGAGGTTAAACGCAGCTCGTTACTCCATGTATACTACACGATGCAAGACGCACGATTAAGCTGAAACTTGGTGCGATCCAAAAAATTCTCACGCAAGTGAAAAATCATCTCAAAAATCATCTCAAAAAGTAACTTCAACCAAATTAGGAGGTCAATGACAGATCAAGCGGCTATGATGTTCTTGCACTGTATGACTTTTTTCTCATGTAGGTTACTGCATAACCAGCTGGTCTTTCACAGGTGTGACAATTTTAAAACCGATTGAAAGGCTTTATAAAAGAGCACTGAAAATTTTAGATAAAAGACCATTTTCATATCATCACTGTAAAATTTGAACAAAGTATAACTTATTTAGTTTTGAAAATTTTATGAAATTTAAAAATGCTTGTCTAATATATAAAATTTTACATGGGTTGGCTCCTCCACCTCTTACAAACTATATTAAATATAGAACAGTTGGTCCAAGGGTCACCAGAGCTATGAGTAGAGGGGACTGTGAAGTGTCTGTGCGAAAAACAGCTTTTGCACAAAATGTTCTGTCCTACAAAGGCAGTGCCCAATGGAATGCTTTGCCAACTACAGTGAGAGAGGCTCCAAGCTTTAAAGCCTTCAAAAGTCACTTAAAGGAGTGGCTCAAATCAAATAAAAAATGTGAGCATTATGAACTCAATTGTGGAAACTAAGAAGAACTGTAGGGAATGTGCAATGCACTACAGCACTTTATAAATTATTGTTTTTAAAGTTATGGTTTTTAAAATATATAAATGTATGAAATTAGACTTGCAGTTTTAATTAACTGATTCTAATTGAATTGTACATATAGGTTTTTTTTTTGTTTGTTTTTAACTGTGTCTTCCTTTGACTGAATTTGTGTAAGCTAACCTTCATGCTCAGATCATGTCAGTGTCCTTTTGTTTCCTATCTTTTGTCTAGTCAGTGTCTTGTTGTAGTAGTTGGTGACCCCTATGTAATGTAGTCTGTTGTATTGTAAGCTCCTGTGATGTTTGTGTGTTTTTACTGTAAACTGTTTAATTCTTATAGTCGTTCAGGGACTACAGATGGAAATTAGCCCATGGCTATAATCTGACATATTTACACTTTATGTGTTCATTAATATGTGTTGTCCCTTTTAAATAAATAAATAAAAATGAAATGAAAGGGCCAAAAGTTGCACAGTGTAAGCCCAGCTTAAGTCATCACATAGTTCAACAAACAGGCACAGGAGACATAGTTCAACAAACAGGCACAGGTCAATAAACATGGTGTAAGCGTATCAGAGGCAAGGCCAAATCAAGGTCAAAAAACAAGGCAGAGTCAAAATACAGGCAGGCAGAACAGAGCAAGCTACAGGACTGGAAAGAGACAAAATCAACAATATGGCAGTGAGCTGTGAGAATGTGAGGGCTTAAATGGGGACTAATCAAGATGTGATGAGGTGCAGGTGAGTGGAAGGGCCTGGAAGGGGGCGTGGCTGGGGAAGACAAAGGTAAGTGCAAAAGAGTGCAGTGAGACAAAAGCAAAACGAACTGGGGCAAGATAACTAAGTGACTGAAAAGCCAACAGTGCAAAATGTGAGGTGTAGATTTTTGTAGAATGCAGCCTTCAAAGGATGCAACCCCTGAAATGAGACGCAGTCCATGAGACACTTTTTGTGGCAGTGCCATCAATCAGCCAGGGGGACTTTCATGAGCCTTGAACAACAAACAATGGTTACAGTGATAAGCTCCCGCCATGATTTTTGATTATAGCAAGAAACCTCAAGCAGACCAGACTTGTCAGTCTGCTTGAGGTTTGACTAGTCATATGAGACACAACATAAAGCATAAGTTTGTCAGAACATGCAAAAATGTTAGTTAAAAAAAACATTTATAGTCCAGTATTCACATGGGATCATTTAAAAGAAAGCCAAAAAGTAAAGATTAGCCTCCCAGTAAAATAGATTGCATTAGTATAGTAAATCAATGATTGTATTGATACCTGGTCAGTCATTGAAGTAGGACATACCCATAGCTCATCTCAACCTTGATGCATCTCCATCCAACCTCCTCCCTAGATGTCCCCAATTCCAGCAAGCAAGTGTTGAAGTTCTAAAGTACCCATATAGATTACACACACACCTAGTACATTCCCATTCAGGTACAAGCATGAATTCATCCCACACCTACTCTAAATCCTCAGTTGTTTCAATGCTGACGTGTATTAGCATGCCCAACCTCTGTCCATAGAGTCATGTTCAGTCACTTCATTTTCTATACTTGCTAGTCCAATTAATAAGGGTTACAGGGAGAGCTGGTTACAGGGGGAGCAGCAGTCATTGGGTGATAGGTGGGGTACATCCTGGACAGGCTGCCAGTCTACCAGGGCTGACATATACAGACCAGCAAACTCATTCACACTCTCACTCACACTTGTGGTCAATGTAGAGTCACCAGTTTCCCCAATGTGCATGTCTTTGGAAGTGGAAGGAGGCTGGATCACCCAGCAGGAACCTACGTAAACATGGAGACAACTTGCAAACTCCACACAGAATGGACCCAGTCAGAAATGAACCTGGAACCTTTTCGCTTTGAGGCAGCCTTGCTAACTATTAAGTCACATGCTGCCTTCACTCATTTTATTGTATTTGAAACGTATATCAGTAGGTCAAAACATATGATGCCTCCATTATGGTGTCCCATCCAATAAGGAATTCATTCAGCACACAAAACCCACAAAAACCCAAAAATTACACCTTCTACATATGATGAAATCACATCAGATCTGAATTTAATATTAACTACTACCAGCTACAGTGGGCATGGCGGTTAAAGTCGCAATTTGAAAGCTGTAACAATCAGAGGTGGAAAATCCCGACTTCATTGAGTAAAAGTCTTATCATGTATTCCTTCCACCTGTGCACTTAAAACAGGTGATAGGCACCGATTAGTTTGTCAACCTGCCGGAATAGCTGAGGTAATTAAAATCGGCTGGTTTATTGGGTGGATGGGAAAAAAATTTGTGGTTGGACTTTTACTCACTGAAGCCGGGGTTTTCCACCTCTGGTGAATATGCGCTAATGATCCTTGTACAGCCAGGAATGCTCAGCATAAAATTTTGTGATACTGAGTATTTATGTGAGTATTTGTCTTGTGAAAGCAAACAGACAGGTTTTTCTGTACCACCTGCCTAATGCATTCATTGTGTAAATCAGGTCCATGCTAATCTTTTCTGTATTATCATTGTCAGCCCTGCTTTGTTTACCGACCCATTTTTCTCTTCAGAATGTTGGTCAGTGAGCAAAAATGTTTGCCAAAAAAGGTAACTTGGCTGGCAGATCGCAGGCTAGTTTTGTTTGGGTTCAGTTCAAATTCAGTCCAGCTGTTAAGTGGGGGAAAGGGGGGGAGTGGGACCCCACAATCAGCCTTATGTGTTGCATGCACCGGAAAAGGTGAAAGCATTGATTTCATTAAGCACAGGACTGTGGGTCTTTGTGTTTGCCTCAGCTGCATTCCGAGCATACCAGAGGCAACCCCCCCTCCCCGCCCACAACCCTCCCAATCCCACCACCAAACCCTTCATTCGCTCCCCTTTCTCTACCTGCCTGCCTTGTCCTGCTTTCCTCTGAAACAGGAACTGTTGCTTGAAAGGATGCTCTCCGTATCTGCACTGTGGTACCCTGCCACCTTCTCTCACCGAGTTCTGCTCTTTGTGTCACAGAATTGGTATGCTGGAAGTGAACTGAGGTGACCTCAGTGTCAGCAATCAACCATGCAAATATTTTTTCTTTATGAATCAGAACTCCTTGCATGTTGGAGGTTTGCACTCCCTTCCCAGCAGCCACCATGTTCTCCCTTGTGGTTACAGCTGTCTGGGTGAATTCAGATGTGTAATGACTCAACTACAGTGGTGTGGACAGGAAACAATGCCTGTTGGTGGGTATGAACAACTTACAAAAAAATGCTTGTCCTCAGAGTAGTTGGTATCGTGTGTGCTTTTAATTTAATTTTTATTGAACTAGGTTATTCCCATTAAGATCAAGAACTTTGTTGCAAGAGAGACCTGGACAATTCTAAAATTTCCAGTTCACCTAAGCTGCATGTCTTTAAATGTGGGAGGAAACCCACACAAACACAAGTAGCACATGCAAACTCCACACAGAAAGGCCACAGGTGGGAATCGATGCCATGACCTTCTTGCTGTGAGGCAACAGTGCTAACCACTAAGCCACCATGCTGCTCGTTATGATGTGTTACATTATGAAAGGAAATAAACTGGTAGCTAGTGGTAATTAAACCTCAAATAAGTGTAATTTCCAGAATTGGGCTTGACCCACTTTATGTAAGGCTTCTGTGACTCATGTTTGTGACTGTGTAAACAAGCGCAGTGGGAGATAACTCAGCATCTGTCTGACACTTCCCTTTCCTTTGTGTGGGGTACAACAACGTTGCGTTTCCCTGGGATATCCTCAACAACGCTCAGACAATAGCACATCTTGGTGGAAGCTGATGCAATTTTTTTAATCAGTTTGTCTGCACAGTAGCACTAGTATCAGCAATAATATCATTGATTCACTGCCTATTATTATACTTCTACCAAAAAGATTATGTAGGATTATTAACAGGATTGCTAAAATGTGAATGAATGATTTTCAGATATCTGTGTACAAATTATTACAGTGCTGCCAAAACATTTTTTGTACCCTTGAAATTTTAAACATTTGAATTTTGTAATGGGGCCGAACCCCTGCCTGTTGCATTTATTAAATCTTTTGAACTCTATCAGTAGTGTGAGCTTGCATTTGTGTCCACTGGGTTTGTGCCACGCCTGATCGAAATGATAAAGTTTCCAATTTACCTAACCTGCATGTCTCTGGGAGGAGCACCCAGAGGAAACCCACGCAAACACAGGGAAAACATGCAAACTCCACACAGAAAGGACACAGATGGAAATTGAACCCATGACTTTCTTGCTGTGAGGCAACAGTGCTAACCACTAAGCCACCATGCTGCCTGCATGTGTTTATTGCAGAATCTAAAGTGGTCTTTGAGAAGGCATTTGTTGTATCCTTTAGTTTTGGGTGAAAGAAGGCTGCATTTGTTAGCCTTTGAAATGAGCCTAGTAGTGCAGCAGATAAGAGAATATTTAGAACAGAATCCTGCTCTAAATATTTTAGGGTTTTAAAAAGGAATAGTTTGGACCATGTATCATGCTTAGTTATCACGTTACGGGATTAAATATGTCACATGTCATAGAATCCAATGGACGTTGACCTTGTTTGACCTTTACTTTGGAGACCAAGCATTCAGCACTGTCAAAACTATTCCATTTATTAATCCTATTAGCTCAGCCAATAATTTGCATCACTTTTTTTTACCAACACTGGAGCAACTTTAACTTTTGATCCCTGTACAAACTGAAACTGACCTTTGTCACCATTTCTGCTGTTTTTATCCCATAACTCCATAGAATTCAGTCACAGATAGTCCAGTCTATACCTATTTGAGTCTTTATGATCAAGCAAATAATGTGGTATAGTTTTCAATATGAATGGAGCATCTTTTAATTTTGACCACTGTGTAATTCGTCAATTGAACCGTACCTGACCACCGATTGAAAATTCAAGTGGTCAATTGTTTTTTTCAAAAGAGGAGTGTCTGAGTATTTCTGCCAAATATGATGCTTTTATCACCATTTGCATGATTGTTTCAGTTATCTGCTGCACTATAGCTGCTCCACTATGATGCATGTAGTCTGACTGCAGCCTTCAAAGCATGTAGCCCCTGAAATGAGACACAGCCATGGTGTCTTGCCACTGTATTTTCACTCAATGTGGGTCAAAGGTCTTTTTTGTTTGTAGACAAAGAGAATTTTTATCATATTTTTAACATGAGATTATGGACCTTTTTTCTTCACTAAAGAATTAAAATTACAATAGTGCAGCCTTTCTGTGGCTTAAATGGTAAAACAAAACAAAAAAAGCAAACAAAGCGTACTACAACTTTAACTCACTATGCCCTCAGTGCAACAGTCTAAATCTGATTAACCTTTACATACGTGCACTAAATTACCTTTTTTAAATTCTCCTATGATGCTATTACGTGGCCACCGGGCGTCACGTTAGCTTGACTCCTCCCCCTCCTCCTCGCATACAGGAGTCAGTCAGACGCAGCCAGGCTCCGCCCACTGTGACCTCATCGTCCTAATCATTCTCCGGCACAGTCGCGCGCTCTGCTTTCCACCTTCTGCTTCACCACCTCAAACTCTTCAAGTGCCTGGACCTGAAAACGGCTACATTCCTGAGGACAAATTCCAATATTTCCTACTGAACTTTACATTCCCGGAGACCAGAAGACGCTTTTGGAAAACACATGGTTGACGTTACTTCCTGGTTATATAACTTTTATTTTTTAATTTTTTACACTTGAAAACGCTTCTCGGCACCCCGGAAAGATCTGTCAAGGTCGGACATCGATATTTTTATATAAAAGTATTAATTTTTTGTTTGTCTGCTTAAGAAGACACAAAAGGCAGCGGCAGCCTGCGTGTTTTTTGCGCAACCTAAAGTGTTCTTCCAGAAGGCGCAGCAGTCAGTCCGTCCTCCAGTCCGTCGTCATGGCAGGTATGAACTCTCTGGATGCTGTCAAGAGGAAGATTCAGTGTTTGCAGCAGCAGGCCGACGAAGCAGAGGACAGGGCTCAGGTCCTGCAGAGGGAGCTGGACTCTGAACGAGAGCTCCGAGAAAAAGTGAGACAATCAAATTCCCTCTCTGTTTTTTTTAAAGACTTTTCGGCCTCTTCTTCTTCTTTTTAAAGTGATTCGTCATATGTGATTTAGCAGACTAGTTAAATGACTTATTTATGTCGTAAAGTATAATTAGTTGAAGTCAACACTTCATTCCCGGGCGTGATTGTGACACAATGCTAGGCGTTGGTCTAATGAAAAAAGTTGTGGATTCCAGTGGGTTTATGCGCATGCGCAGTGATATATGACGGGCCTTAGAAATCAGGGGCGTATCCAGCAGGCTGCTGATCGGTGCCCCCACCACCACCATATACTCATCTATTCCTAAATTACTCTATCAAAGATTGTACAGTTAGATTAAAATACACTTTGGACCACAATTCAAACGTCTTTAAAGATAATTACTTTGCATGTATGGAAGCATCTGGTGATCATAATTCAAATGAAAAAGCAAACTTGAAAATTAAAAAGAAATAACACAAATGCTTTTTAATTTTCAAAAAATGGACATATTATTTAACTCATTAAAATTCAATCAACCTGTTTGAGTTTTCATTTTCATCTTCAGGTGTGCCCATTCTATGACATAATTAAAAAGAAAAAGGACATTTGCTTTTTAATAATAAAAAAAATACTCCACTAATGCTCACAATTCAACTGAAGAAGCAAATTTAAAAATAAACAGTATAATAAAATGATTTTTAATATTCAAAACATGGACACATTATTGGACTCATAAATGACAATTCAGTCAACCTATTTGAATTTTCATTTGCATCTTAAAGTGGACACGGTTAAAAAGAAAGTAACAAGGGTATTCTGTTTTCTTTTTCAAACCAGCTGTGTGAAGGAATGATCAAAATTAAAATGAAATCACAGAGGACGGTGCAGGACGTCAGACTTCCTTCCTTGTAGAGACGATTACTGAGCTGGACACATAAGACATTTAACCAGATGAAGGTCTCCTCTGCAGCTTCTTGGGTGCAGTTTGTAGGTTTTGGTGTTCTGTTCCATCACTGGAAGTTTTGAAGTGCATCTGTATTTGCAGGGTTCATACTGATCACCTGCAGGTTGACCCTCCTTCTCTGCACAGCAAGCATTCAGAAGACATTTCCAACAATTTTCCTGATTTGTGACATCTCCTCTTCAGGAGCAGTACTCAACATTCCTCCTTGTTGTAAAATTAGAAAAAAAAGAGGAACATTTAAAAGTTTTAAATTTCTGAACATTGAAAACATATTGAACATTTTGAATTTTTATTACAGTTTTCATGGTGTGGGTAAGTGAAGAAATACATTCTTAAAATATCAAGATACATGTTAAAGATTCAACAACATGAAACAGTATTGTGCTCTTCATTATGGTGTGATGACTTGTGATTTCAGTCGAAAAAAACAAACAAAACCAAAAAAAAAAAAAAATCGAAGCTGATTTTCATTCATATAAACAATGTAAATATAAAACAATACAGAGAGATGTTTTAAATATAATATAAATGCATTGAATATACAGGGTAATACAAAAACTGGAATTTTTTTTTCCATTGTGGCCCAACATGGTATATCACAAATAAACACAGTGACAATATAATACATTTCCAAGAAAATATAGACATGAGGTGCCAAAAGTCAGTAATTACGTAATAAAAAAAAACAGCAATTAAAAAGAGGGAATTTTATTAAAAATAAAAGCCTGTCAGTTCTTTAAAAAATGACTGTTCTTGTAGTCAGAGCAGCAAGAATGAAAAAGACAGAATTATTTGATTAAAAAATGAAATTATAAAATATTCAGCGATAGAGCCATGCATAAACACTTCCTAAACACTAGCTAAAGGCTAGGCTAACATTAGCTGATAAAACGTCAGTGACTAGTGGTGCACTAAAGTCACATTTTATTTTCATATGTAAATGTAACAAATCTGCAGATGATCCATTGGACAAACGGTCTGTAATACGTCCAAAATGTGTAGAATTTCGGCCAATTTTTCGTACTTGGAACCACAGGAGCTAATTAATTTATTTCATTTTTTCATTTATATAGCGCAAAATCACAACAGAGTTGCCTCAAGGCGCTTCACACGAGTAAGGTCTAACCTTACTAACCCCCAGTACAGCAGTGGTAAGGAAAAACTCCCTCTGAGGAAGAAACTTCAAGCAGACCAGACTCAAAGGGGTGACCCTCTGCTTGGGCCATGCTACACACATAAATTACAGAACAATTCACAAAACAAATATACAGGAAATACTGTTGGTGCACAGGACAGGAGGGTCTCCAGCACAAATACCACACCCATCTCTGGATGGAGCTGCACCTTAAACAGAGGAAAAAAAACAGAATCAGGCATCAGAAAGACAAGAAATATAGTATAATTTGCCAGTATTAAACAACAAGAAAACAGGAAATACTAAGGTGATTGCCAGCCACTAGTCCTAAGCTTTGCTAAAAGACCCAGAATTTAGGTAAAGTTCAGGCCGCGGCATGCTCTGGTTCCTAATAAAATGAATTAAGAGTAAAAACCATAGAACTGTACTATGGCAGTATGCTAGCCATACGAAATGGAAAATAAGTGCGTCTTAAGTCTGGACTTGAAATTTTTCACAGAATCTGACTTTTATTGATAAGCGAGAGCTCTATGACCCCCAGACTTCTTATTCACCCTAGGGACACAAAGTAGTCCTGCACCCTGAGAACGCAAAGCCCAGGCCGGTACATAAGGTTTAATTAGGTCAGCTAGGTAGGGAGGTGCCAGTCCATGAACAATTTTATAGACTAGTAGCAGAACCTTATAATCTGATCTCACTGGGTCAGGAAGCCAGTGAAGGGATGCAAAAATGGGTCTAATATGGTCAAAGTTCTGCTTCACAGTCAAAAGTCTGGCTGCAGCATTTTGAACCAATTGGAGAGCCCTAATGCTGGACTGCGGTAAACCTGAAAATAGAACATTGCAGTGGTCCAGTCTAGAAGAGAGAAACGCATGGATCAGGGTCTCAACATCAGCCATAGACAAGTTGGGACGAATCTTCTCTATATTTCGCAAGTGGAAGAAAGCAGTCCTAGTAATATTTCAAATGTGGCGGTCAAAGGACGGTGTAGGATCAAAAGTTACCCCAAGGTTCCTCACTTTGTCAGTGTGATGTATGACACACGAGCCTAGGCTAAGCGATAATGGTCAAACTGATGCCGATGTCTCACTGGACCAAGAACCAGCATTTCAATCTTATTAGAGTTTAAATGTAGGAAGTTTCTCGACATCCAACTTCTCACTGATGCAGGGCAGTCTTCTAAGGATTTTATGTGAATGAGATTACCAGCAGTTATCAGCATGTATAACTGAGTATCATCAGCATAGCAGTGAAAGGTAATCCCAAAATGCCGCAATATGTGACCAAGCGGTGCTATATAAAGGGAGCAGGGGGCCTAAGATGGACCCCTGTGGAACCCCAAATTTCATGTAACTAAGGTTAGAGGTGGTATTACTGTACAAAACAGTGAGAACGACTGGTCAAGTATGACGTCGGCCATGCAAGGGCACTCCCAGTAATCCCAAAATGATTATCCAGCCTATCAAGTAGAATAATCCACAGTATCAAATGCAGCACTTAGATCTAACAGCACAAGAACCGTAGAGCTGAAGCCTGACATCACTTTCCCTTGTGTCCTCTTTGCAATTTCATTTAAATTTTTATCATTCCTTCGCAGGCCTGGTTTGAAAATGCAGTGTCCTTGTCACTTTCTTTTTAACTGTCATATGTGCCGACTTGAATATGAAAATGGAAGTTCAAATAGGTTGATTTAATTAAAAACTTTGAATCAAATAATGTGCCCATGTTTTGAAAATTAAAAAGCATTTTCTAATAATACTTTATAATTTTCAAATTTGCTTTTTCATTTGAATTGTGAGCACTACTTAGCGGGGCTTTTATTTTTGGAAAATTAATAGGTTTATGTCCTTTTAATTAAGTCATAGAATGTGCACACTTGAAGATGAAAATTCAAATCGGTTGATTGAATTTTAAATTTATGAGTCAAATAATGAGAGCACGTTTTGAAAATTAAAAAAAAAAGCATTTGTTCTATTTGTTTTTAATGTACAAATTTGCATTTTCATTTGAATTATGATCACCACATACTTCCATAGCCATGCAGACAACGAATGGAAAACCATTTCCTTTTAAACATTTTGGAATATTGTCTATGCTGTAGTTGTATTAGTGAGTCTATCCATTCATTTATCTACTTATCATTTTCAAGTGCTCAGAAAAAATCCTTGGCATAGAAATGGAAAACTGTAAATTAGCATTCTAAAAAATATTTTTTATTACATTGTGAATGTGCATTCAAAGCTCCTGGAAATGATAGGATTTGTGTTATTGCTGTGTTTTGGGGTCCTTTTGAATAGTTTTATGGTTTCTTGTCAACTTTCCTAATGGAAACACAAGCGCTGCCATAAATTAGCACAATTTTTCAGACAGAAGGCTTATTGAAACAAGTGATGGGCAGATGGATGTAAACGGCATTTGCAATTTTAAAATTGTGTTTTAACAAGCACTTTGGAAAATGCCCTAATTTTGTGAATGAAATTTGACAGTGGTTTATACCCCCCCACAAAACAAAAAAAAAATCTGTAACTTTGCCATTAAAACATAGTAATTCTCATTAGTATTAGGACAGTGAAACAGTTTGTGTAATTTATCGTCTTAGCACCTCTGCAGAGGAGTTGAAATGAGAAAAAGATGTGCATTTCAATTTATGGCTTTATTTTAAGGGATTAAACCACAACATTGCATTTACCATTTGGAAATTACAACCATTTTTTGTAAACAATACCTCAATTGTTTCAATAATTTAACAAAGCAAATATTAGTACTGCCAATACAAATAATCAAGTCTACAGCCAGTTTTCTTTACACAACTCGAGATGGATACATGAACATTTGAGTTTGCCCTGCTACATTTCTCCATGTAATATGGAGTTGCATCAGGAAGGGCATCCAGCGTAAAACTTGTGCCAATTCAACATGCAGATCTACCCCGGATGTGCTGTGGCGACCTCAAGTGAAAAATCAAGGGAGCAGCCTAAGGGGCTTACTTGACATCAGTTGTTAAGAAAAACAGCCAGTGTGATACTGTATGGTAGGCATTTGTCCAAAACTGGGTGACTATTCAAGAAGATGACCAGTTTAGGAAACCCATGAGAACTCTGAAAGAATTATAGGCTTCCATGGCTGTGAGTGGAGAGACTGGACATAATGTAAGCTTTGCCTGTTGTACCACCAGTCAAAGCTTCATGGTGGAGTGAAGCAGAGAAGGATTTCACACAACAAAACCGATGAGATCTCGACTTGAGTCTCCTGTGTGCTTTCTTCTAAAGAAATCCCCAGAAATGTGCCACTCACTACACCTTGATGTTGCACAACTGGTGATGAAATGGACAAAAGTTGCACCATGCAGTTTGTCCAGTCACAGCCACAGAAGCTTATCACGCCTTCCGATTTGTCATGGGTGGTGCACATAGGCAAAATTACAAATGTTGTCACTGTCCAAATACTTTCAGACCTTACTGTACACGCTGAATACGAGGTCTGTCAATAAAGCAACGGTCCTTTTTATTTTTATTTTTTTAAACTATATGGATTTGATTCATATGTTTTTACGTCAGACAAGCTTGAACCCTCGTGCACATGCGTGAGTTTTTCCACGCCTGTCGGTGACGTCATTCGCCTGTGAGCACGCCTTGTGGAAGGAGTGGTCCCGTCCCCTCGTCTGATTTTCATTGTCTGGAAATGGCAGAATGATTTGGACTTTTTTTCCATCAGAATTTTTTCAGAAGCTGTTAGAGACTGGCACCTGGAAACCATTTGAAAAATTTATCTGGCTTTCGGTGAAAATTTTACGGGCTTCACAGAGAATGAGGACTGTTACTACAGCTTTAAGGATGCTTGGCGCGCCGCGCTCCGAGCTGCGACGATGAGGCAGAAAACGCCAGATCATTTCTAAGCTGATGGCTCTGTGGATCCGAGACCGTCGTGTGCGCTTTCTCTGGTTATCACAAGAGCTGGACATCAGCCATTTTCCGGCAGATTTCACTTTTAACAAGAGATTTTGTCATGGAAAGCCGCGCGGAGGCTTCTTGCGTAACGACCGATTCGCTGTTTGAGCGAGACAAAGGAACACCTCCGTTTCGGCGTGTCAGAGGACAAGTTAGATCAAGCCCAGCTCTCCACAATTTCTCTGATACTTACTGGACTGGTAAGCATTGAAAGCCGAGATAGGCATGTCCCACCTTGTCCCCTGACACGCCGAAATGGAGGTGTTCTTTGTTTCGCTCAAACAGCGAATCGGTCGTTATGCACAAAGCCTCCGAGCGGCTTTCCATGACAATCTCTTGTTAAAAGTGAAATCTGCCGGAAAATGGCTGATGTCCAGCTCTTGTGATAACCAGAGAAAATGCACACGACGGTCTCGTATCCACAGAGTCATCAGCTTAGAAATGATCTGGCGTCTTCTGCCTCATCGTTGCAACTCGGAGCGCGGCGCGCCGAGCGTCCTTAAAGCTGTAGTAACAGTCCTTACTCTCTGTGAAGCCCGTAAAATTTTCACCGAAAGCCAGATAAATTTTTCAAATGTTTTCCAGGTGCCAGTCTCTAACAGCTTCTGAAAAAATTCTGATGGAAAAAAAGTCCAAATCATTCCGCCATTTCCAGACAATGAAAATCAGACGAGGGGACGGGACCACTCCTTCCACAAGGCGTGCTCACAGGCGAATGACGTCACAGACAGGCGTGGAAAACTCACGCATGCGCACGAGGGTTCAAGCTTGTCTGACGTAAAAACATATGAATCAAATCCATGTAGTTTAAAAAAATAAAAATAAAAAGGACCGTTACTTTATTGACAGACCTCGTATGTACTACCTCTTGTTTTGGAATTTATCTTTCAGGACAGTTTTTCAGCTTTGGTTGCAATCAATGTCCAATAGGATCAGACTTGGTTGTTGAACTGCTTAATATGTGTAAAACTCAATTTTGTATTTATTTTAAAGTGATAAATAAGGGTTAGGAATGAAGATGACTCATCACTTCCCCATTATAAAATGTTAATTCCATTGAATACTACTTATAACCTGGACCATTCAAAATTTAAGTGAATATTTTGTTTAGATTAACATTGTGTGCTAACTTTAAATGGGTAAGTTCAAGTCAGCTGTGGGTCCTAAAATTGGGTCCTTTTGATGTGGAATGGCCCGTAATGCTTTAAAGGTTTTGTGTAATCTTGCCTGAGATCTTTTAAATTAAGTGATTCATGTTTGCAAACTCTATGCCAGTTTAACCTGCACTGGCACCTTGTCTGCACAGGCTGCCTCCAAAGCTTATCTACATTTTGCCAAAAATGTAACAACGTGTCAGGCTGTGCAAAGCAGTAGCTGTAATTGAATTGTTTGGAAGATAACAAATGCATGTGCTCCATAGGAATAGTTTGTACACATGAATAACAAGGTGCTTACTCTAATAATGAAGGCACATACTTTAAATAATTAAGAGTAATAGTATGTAATGTAATGTAACATTTCACTAAACTGATAAATTATGGTGCCCTGACTCTTGTTCCCAGTTAGACACCATGCTTTGTTCCACTGGCTGCCACGCATTGTGCGTTGGACACCGCATATATAAAATAATTATTTTGTACTGGATTAATCATTTTCTGTTCGAGTTAGCTGTTGAAAACACCTCTAATCGCTTCCGGAATCACAGAGGAGCACTCTAGCTGCTGCTTTTCTTGCGTGCGCTGAATGAGGTGGAGAAAGCATTTGGAGCAGTCTAAAAAGATAATTATTTGTCATGTTTATATTGTAATGGCTTGGTAAAACAGTTGCATGTTCTTTCCTTCTTGTGTGCAGCGCTAAAAGTATATTTGTGATAGATTTAACATCTTGTTATATAATCGTTCAGACGAGCTGCGCTGTAATGCGGTGCGCTGATGCAGCCACTCACACTGTTTACTTCTTTACTTGACTTGAAGAGCTGCACGTGCCATCTCGCGAACCATCAAGCATCAATGTGCATCAGCACGTAGTGTTGGCGAGTAGATCACACAACGTTCACAGCCATTTGACATTTGTTGCACAACTTTGATGTGTGAGAGATTTTTTTTTTTGAAAATTTTAAAATTCTCTTTGTGCACTTGCACGCAGCGGTGCACATCTCGTGTTCAGTCTACACCAGTTCACAGGGAGTTTACTCACCAGCAGTGGTGGGCACACTTCCGATAATCCGATAACAGATAATTATCGAAGATAATGTTTTCTTTATCGGATTATCTTTTTAGATAACTTTAAAAACCATTATTAACAATTATCTTCCGATTAATCTTTGTCCGATAACTTTTAAACCGATAAACAAAGCTGAACAGCGACAAGCATTTTTAAAATTAGTTTAGCACTCACCTGTTAAAAGTTTTATAACAGACACATAGTTATAACCTTTGCAAACAGAAGAGAGCCACTTGTATAAAAAGCATCTCAATCATCTGCAGACAAAGGAGAAACAGCCCCAAAAGAAAAAAAAAAACATTTCCTTTAACACCATACCAATAGGCTGGCGATATCACCTAAGTCGCCTTTTTAAAAGATTGGAAGTTACCTTAATGCGATGTGTGACGCTGACATCCATGAAATGTCTTGTAAATCACTCCAGAGGTGTTATCACGTTACAAATATAGTGCTTTTCACTTTAGAAGTGTTTATTTCTCACCAGCTTTTACATAATGTATGAGGAACATCTTAAATTTTCACAAACGCTTTCTGAGCATTTTCTGCAATGTTGGAGGAGGAGCCAAAGACAGACGAGCCAGCACACATCACTGTACCTCTGTACTCTGATTGGCTGCCACTGTGTGCTTCCCAAAATGCTTTGCACAAGTCTTGGGAAGCCCCCACGTGATCTTTGATATCACTGTCATAGACTGTATTGGTCTCTACTGTCGCTGATATAAGTAGTTCAAGGCCATCTGTTCTTTTGACATTTTTATTATTTTATTAATGTTTTCAATACAGTGTGAATTTTAATCGTATTGGTAATGTCATATTATGAATCCCCTACTTACAGGCTAATAAATAAAATTACAGTGGTACCAGCAAAAATTCTGTTTCGTGCCTTAAGTCTTAAAAAGCTCAGTGGGCCTGTACTTTTAAATAATGATATCATGTGCACATTATTAATGCTTATGCAGATGATGGAATCACAACGCTGTTCAGATACCAATGCCTCTGAATAAAGTAATGTATAAAATATATTTTAATGAAAAATAGAACAGATGTATTAGATGTGATTCTGATCAAGCTAATTTGCAGGCTTAGCTTTTGGTCAAGGTTTTAGGTTTTGAAATTGTCTTAAAATATACTTTAGACAAAAAATCTTCAGTTTCAAGGTACTTTTTAAAGAAAAATACAAAAACTGTTAAAGGAAAAAAAGAAGAAAAAATGCTCAATATACCTGCAGTCTCAGGGGGGTAGTAAGAGTTGGCAACACATGCTGTATTTTCCAGACTATAAGTCACACCTATTTAAAAAAAAAAAAAAGCATTGTGAAGAGGAAAGACCCATATGTCACACCAGAGTACAAGTCACACTAGAGTATAAGTTGCACACCCCCCCTTTTTTTTTTCTTCTATTATCAGCTCTTTAATTTGGAGTTTTTGTGCATTGTTATAGTGTACTTTTTCTTAAGGACATTTATTCTTTATTGTTTAGTGCTTTGATTCCTGGGAAAGTCTGATATATAAATATTAATTATTATTAACAAATGTGAAGTCGCACTGGCGTTTAAGTGGCAGTGTCTCCCAAACTAATTCTGTTTTCACATCCTTTGACTTGTTTAATGGCACTTAAGCAAGTTGAATGGTTTGTCAGCAGACTCTATCTGGGATGAAAGCAAGTTTCTGACCACCAGACCACCCTGCTTTCACAGATAATAGGATGCTCTTAGATCTAAAAGAGCACCTTCATAGCCAGGTATTCAAAGAAATACACCCTGAAGAATGCCCCCACCCCACCACCATGGCCAACACTTTGTGTTTACGTTTTGGCATATGAGCAAGAATTGCACAACAGTAGGTTCTAATTTGAGCAAGACCTACGGAAGTTCCACAGTTGTGTAGTTTCTCAAACAAGATGCAAAAAATGGGTCAAAAGTGGTAAATTCTTTGCAGAGCACTTTATCAGCATTGTTACCTGCCTTTCTCTTGACTCATCCCATAACAATTTTATAGCTTCATGCAGAGTAGCTGGAGGTTTAAGGAAATGCTCAACACAGCTTGGTAATAGTCTTGACTTGTTTCACATGATGCTTTATGGTATAAGGTGCCATATCCTTTGCACAGGAACTGTTTAATGATGGGTTATGTAAAAAGACTCCAAAATGGGAGGGGAAGATGTGGCTGTAAAGATATTTGTGCTGGAATGATGAAAGATGCTGACTTGCAAGAACTGCCTCTGTTACAAAGTGTTTATGTAATGGAGAACCTTTTTTTAATTTGTCATGTAGGGGATTGCAAACCTCTGAGTGTAGTCTTTCTGAAAGAAACTGCTGTACTGACAGTGACATAAGTATTCTTTCAAAAATGATACTACAGATGTTTGAGTATATATCATAGTTGTTTATGGCAACATGACTGGATCTAATGAAGAACCTTGTCCTTAATACAGTGCCTACAGGACTGCTTGATTATTGACTCACATGCAGTGTAGTATGAGTCTATGTAATGAATGATCCGTCTGTCATGGTTGTTATGCGTGTGGACCCTACGTCAAAGTTTTTTCCAGGCACTGTAGTTTCACTGCGGACATAGAGATTCCATAGCCGACAGCATCTTTTGTCTGGATAATTCTAGATGATGCATTATTATCCTATACTCATGCGTATGTTTGGAGTAAAAAACAGATTTTTGACAAAAAACTTTGACATGGGCTGTAACTTTAATACTTTATGGAATACAGTTTTTATATTCACTGAAAGTATATTAGTCAGTTATGGCCATGTGATGAGGGCAAACAACAACAACAACAAAAAACTATTGTTGATGTTTAAATTTTATATATCTCTATTGTAATAGGGACTGAGCAAGCTAGGTGACAGGTGACACCATACTCTGCTTCTGGTTATAGTTTTGATATGGCCTCATATAGACCCTTGGTATTGGTAGGGATGATACATAGTAATAAGTTTGTTACATGATGTGAGATGATATGACATGGTGGTCATGGATTAATGATTTTTTGGGGGGAGGGATCTATTTTGAGAACTTTGATTTCAGACTTTGATTGTGTGTGTGTGTGTATTTTTTTTCCCCCAGAATATGGTTTTATGTAATAGAGGAATAATTTAAGTGGGTGAGACCAATTTTCTTAAGTTAAAAAAATAAGCTCCACCCAATATGTGTGTGTGTGTGTATATACAACCCCTGGCAAAAATTAAGGAATCACCGGCCTCGGAGGATGTTCATTCAATTGTTTAATTTTGTAGAAAAAAAGCAGATCACAGACATGACACAAAATTAAAGTAATTTCAAATGGCAACTTTCTGGCTTTAAGAAACACTATAAGAAATCAGGAAAAAAAATTGTAGCAGTCAGTAACGGTTACTTTTTTAGACCAAGCAGAGGGGAAAAAAATATGGAATCACTCAATTCTGAGGAGAAAATTATGGAATCATGAAAAACAAAAGAACGCTCCAACACATCACTAGTATTTTGTTGCACCACCTCTGGCTTTTATAACAGCTTGCAGTCTCTGAGGCATGGACTTAATGAGTGACAAACAGTACTCTTCATCAATCTGGCTCCAACTTTCTCTGATTGCTGTTGCCAGATCAGCTTTGCAGGTTGGAGCCTTGTCATGGACCATTTTCTTCAACTTCCACCAAAGATTTTCAATTGGATTAAGATCCAGACTATTTGCAGGACATGACATTGACCCTATGTGTCGTTTTGCAAGGAATGTTTTCACAGTTTTCGCTCTATGGCAAGATGCATTATCATCTTGAAAAATGATTTCATCATCCCCAAACATCCTTTCAATTGATGGGATAAGAAAAGTGTTCAAAATATCAACGTAAACTTGTGCATGTATTGATGATGTAATGACAGCCATCTCCCCAGTGCCTTTACCTGACATGCAGCCCCATATCATCAATGACTGTGGAAATTTACATGTTCTCTTCAGGCAGTCATCTTTATAAATCTCATTGGAACGGCACCAAAAGTTCCAGCATCATCATCTTGCCCAATGCAGATTCGAGATTCATCACTGAATATGACTTTCATCCAGTCATCCACAGTCCACGATTGCTTTTTCTTAGCCCATTGTAACCTTGTTTTTTTTTTTCTTTTAGGTGTTAATGATGGCTTTCGTTTAGCTTTTCTGTATGTAAATCCCGTTTCCTTTAGGTGGTTTCTTACAGTTCGGTCACAGACGTTGACTCCAGTTTCGTCCCATTCGTTCCTCATTTGTTTTGTTGTGCGTGTTCGATTTTTGAGACATATTGCTTTAAGTTTTCTGTCTTGACGCTTTGATGTCTTCCTTGGTCTACCAGTATGTTTGCCTTTAACAACCTTCCCATGTTGTTTGTATTTGGTCCAGAGTTTAGACACAGCTGACTGTGAACAACCAACATCTTTTGCAACATTGGTTGATGATTTACCCTCTTTAAGAGTTTGATAATCCTCTCCTTTGTTTCAATTGACATCTCTCGTGTTGGAGCCATGATTCATGTCAGTCCACTTGGTGCAACAGCTCTCCAAGGTGTGATCACTCCTTTTTAGATGCAGACTAACGAGCAGATCTGATTTGATGCAGGTGTTAGTTTTGGAGATGAAAATTTACAGGGTGATTCCATAATTTATTCCTCAGAATTGAGTGAGTCCATATTTTTTTCTCTCTGCTTGGTCTAAAAAAGTAACCGTTACTGACTGCCACAATTTTTTTTCTTGATTTCTTATAGTGTTTCTTAAAGCCAGAAAGTTGCCATTTGAAATGACTTTAGTTTTGTGTCATGTCTGTTATCTGCTTTTTTCTACAAAATTAAACAACTGAATGAACATCCTCCGAGGCCGGTGATTCCATAATTATTGCCAGGGGTTGTGTGTGTATGTTTATATATGTGTGTGTGTGTGTGTGTGTGTGTGTGTGTGTGTGAGGATTAAACAACGAGAAGCCGTGCATTATACGGTTTGGATGCACGACGCGGAGTCTAAAACACTCCGCGATGTTACTCCGCAAAGTGCATTCAAACCGTATAATGCACGGCTTCTCGTTCTTTAATGCGCTTATACCATGGTCCCACACAGTGAGCTAACACACACATTTATTTAAGTTAACAGAACGTGATAAAAATGCGTAAGTATTTGGGACTATTTTATGCCAGTCACAAGATATTTTGCCTCCGATGCGCTTACCATGTCTGTGGGCTCTGTAAACGCTGCAGCGGGCCACTTACACTGCCCCACTCTCTGCTGTGTGGAGCTGCGGCCAACTCTGGCAACAGGTCCAGAAACTACGCTCGCTGTTTTGATGTGGTGCGCCCCGGCAGTCCGCAAGGATAGAACCATTCTCTTCTTCTTTCCCGTCTTCAATCTTGTCCAGTTCGTTCAATGTTAAATCTTTATGCCGTTGCTTTTGCTGTTCTTCTCATTTGCTCTTCTCTTTCCATTCCTCAAATGTTTTATTTTGGTCAAAAATATTAAAATTCACTTGGAAATCCATGTTTTATCGAGTTTGTCATTCACCTGTCAAAACACAGCTGATCTGCGCCATCTGATTTGCGTGTTGCTGCGGTGATGACCAGAGCAGAGTGATATTACAGTGACTTAACTCGCTGACCTACGTGTGCGTATACACGAAAATAATACACGCCAGTTAGACATGGAATTCTCACTGACCATGGTGTGTGTGTATGTATATATATATATATATATATATATATATATATATATATATATATATATATATATATATATATATATATATATAAGTCCATTATCCTTCATAGTACAGAACTGCGTTTTTGTGGTATTTGCTGGGTCTCGTATGTGAATAATTGGAGCAACTAATTTCTTGACACAAATAGGCTTTCATAGAAACACTGGAGATCTAATCGGAACCTGTATGTTGTCAGAACCTTGTTGGGTATGTTAATTTATCATTGTTTAAAGTGTGGCTGTAAAATGTAACAATTAGCTAGATTTCTTGCTAAAAGGAAAAATACTCTGCTTTCATGTTTTACACTTTTGCGGAAGTTACCAAATAATACTTTCAGGCTCCTTCAGTTCACAGAAACATGACATTGTGCTTTTGACTCCTCTGTTGTTCTGTGCTTATGTAGTGTCTGGAAACAAGAGTTAAACAGATGATGGCATGGAAAGACTTGTTTATTTTTTGTGGAAATTGCTTCCTGGTTGGCAGGAAGGTAATATCACCAGAAACAGATTTGGTGTGTATTGAAGTGATGTATGTTTTTAAACTTTCACTATGCACCTCATAATCTTTGACTGCACCATTCTTCTGGAACTGAAAGACACTGATCTGCATGATTTAAAGAGATAACTTCTGGCTTATAGTGCAGCAGACAAGGTGCACGCACCTATTTGTTGACTTGGGTTTAATTAATCAGATACAGATCAGTTTTAATAAGTGACTTGGAGTTTGTGCTCAGGGAGGTTTGTTTCTGCTATCATCCACTTCGTTACTGTTGCAGGGCTTCCTGATTTCCCAGACTAGGGTGTGGGTCATAGAAGGCAAGTATATTCATCAGTCATCAAAAAAGTTGCATTAAAAGGAATTTGCGTTATTGTGTTGAAATAGACAGCCCTCATATATATTGTCCAGTAGCAATACAGATCAAATTCGTGGTCTTTCTAACAGAAAAATCTCTGATTTCCAGTGACTTCCCTTGTCTGTCTTTTTGGACACTGCATGTGAATGCAGCAGTGTATCACAGTAACTAGGGATGATTATTGATAAGATTTTATCTATCGATTCCGCTTATCGATCTGATTCCTTATCGATACCTCCTGTGAATTTTCTGTGTACTACAAGTAGGCTTTACAGGTTTTCTATGTCAACAACATTTTGAGTCTTAAAGTAAATAAATATGAAATTGGTCACTGGATCCTTGATCTCTGGACGTTATAGAAATAAACGAAATATGTAGTTTTTGTCAAAAGCATTTCCTTTCAGACATTAATGGCATGAATGTCTCTCCATATGTCTGAGCTGAACTGTGATTTATGGCTGCTGCAGGTCTGCAGCCATACAGTCTGGGGCTGCTGCACGTCAGTGCAGGGCGTCTCATTTTGGGAGGTAAAAAACATTTTGACTGCAGATTATTATTTATATTACAAGGTTTGGAAAGAGGTGTCATTTGATTTAAAGGGTGATTCGCTTTGAAGTTATTAATTCCGACCTGACTCTGGACTCGGCAGAAAGCGGCGCAGCGTTTGCGTAACAGAATGGAGGATGATTCTTGTTTCTTTCTCGCAAGACAGGCGTCCCAGTGAGTGACTTTAATCCACACAAAAGTGACTCACGATTGACATATTTTAATGGCTTTGAGAGGGGTTAAGAAGCGGAGTTGCCGCTTCTGAAGAAGAGCGAAGCAATGAACTGACAAAGCAGCGGATAGAAGCACTGCTTCATTGGTTCAAAGCAGAGCCACGCTGCAGAAACTGTTGATTTCAGACCCGCTGCAGGGTCTGTAATCAATAGAGAAATGATCATTTTCCCAACAAACACTCTCAAAAACAACAGCCGCTCTGAAGGACCGATAAGGGAATCGTTAAGCAAAAAGATATTGGTGGATTCCATTTCTTAACGATACCTGGAAAGAACCGGTTTTTGATACCCAACCCTAGCAGTAACTATCTTTGGTTAACCTCCAGACCCAAGAAATATGCAGACACAGATTAAACTTGATTCGAATCATGATTTCGATGTTTCCAAAATTACACCTACAGCCCTACTGTTATGCGTGTTTGTTTGCAGTTCTTAGTTGAGAGAATGAAAAGTTCAAGATCGTTATTTGTACATCAACCACGGTCCTGTGTGCAACACAGAGGAATCCAGGGTCTCATTTCTACAACAGTGTGTAAGATTTATGTTAAAAGTATTTATTTGTATGAACAAAAGCAATCGATAAATAAATATTTCTTTGCTTTCTATTTTTAAAAATAACTTAAGTTATGAATGTTTGTGCATGTGGTCCTAAATGAAAATGAGGTGTCCAGTGTTTTACAGAATATTTCAAATTAAAATACTTAATTGACGTATTAATTTCATGAGCAGTATTGGTGAATTAAAAAAGCCTTTCTCAAAATCATGAAAAGTACAAAAAAGAGAAAAGAGGCTAAACCGATCAGAGTTTGCAACTTTAACTTGAAGATAAGAATAATTTTATTTATAAGCCTTTCTGGCAGAGCTGCTGCATTTCTTCCACTCACTGTGTGATTTTAACACAACTGCATCAACACCACTTTAAACTCTCACTTCCATCACTGGTTTTGCCAACTCCAGTTTGACTAATGAAAACAAATGACTAGTAGTAAAGATAACAGATGAATCCCTGCATAAGATAAATGCATAAAACAGTTTGCTTTAATCTACTACAGAGTTGCTCTTTTTGCATGTTACGTTTTGTGTATAACATAATGAATGTGTGTGTTTCACCACATCACATGCAGAAATAGTGTTCGATTTACTTGTCCTTACTTAAATCTACATTAAAGGAGAAGTACAAGTAAGCCTCCACATTGAGGCATTGGTGTTAGGAAGCAGCTTCCGCCTTGCTGCCCCTCCCAGGATATCATCTGCAGGATCTAGTCCACTACGTCCTGCCATTCTACTCCCTGCACTTCCTGTCCCAATGCTTCAGCCCTAATCAACAGGAAAGTCGATGTGTAGTTGATTTTTCTGGAAATAACTATGCACATTGCCATAGGCGTGATGCTTGAGCTAAGATTTAATGATTTAATAATAAAGATAGAATTTGAGTGTGTGTACTTGTTTAATATCATTAAAATCATTTTTTTATTGTTGTTTATAAAAGAGAGACCTGTGACCACCAGCTCTCATTTCTTAACTAAAATGTGTACCATAATTTCCGGACTATAGAGCACACCTGAATATTAGTTGCACCCACCAATTTTAATAAGGAAAAAGAAATGTACATAAATAGGCCGCACTTGTCTATAAGCTGCGGATCTCCACGTTGTAACATGAGATATTTATACAGAAAGATGTTAGAAAGATTTTTTAACTTTTATTTAAATACGTACTGTAAATGCTTTTTTTCCCCGTAAATATTGATGCGCACGTCATCCAGCATGCGTCCACGGTGTGTCTCTACTCCACACGGAGAACTGAGTAATTTTGACCATTTATTTTTCTGACTTTCATCGCGTGCAGCCAGGATCGAATGGAATCTGTGGTAAATGAGACGTTATGGAGGTGCTGTGACTTTTTCAACTTGTTGTGCCAAGACAGAGTTTGGAAGGGATGGGGAGAATGCTCTGCTCCGCTAACTGATCTGACAGCGCAACTCTGGCACAAAGTGCGGACTTTTCTTCACTAAAACGAATGGGTAAGACCTTATATTTACACTGTATGAATTTACACCACATGAGGAGCGCAACTTTCAGGAAATCAATTGGCAGCATCAATTGCCGTATTTCGACTTATGAAAAAAGCCTGTAAAAATCAGTAAATTACCGCATCATTGTAAAAGCCATAGTTTTCAAGGCGTGTGAAAAAAGTAGCGGCTTATAGTCCGGAAATTACGGTATTTTTGATATTGGAGAGAATGAAAGATGTTATTTCGAACAGTGATGAAAGGTTTCTGGAAATTCCAGAAATCCAGGCTTTTACTTATGTGGTGAACGCTTCCAGGTTATTTTTGATAGCATACGTCAGAATCTATTAATGCTCCACACCCAAACAGTTGGTGGCAGTATTGCACCATGTTGTCTTGCAAACCGCCAATAAACTCAAAAGAAGTGTTTTTTTTTTTTTTCCTGGGCCTCGTTGGATTTAATCTGTGGTCTGACTTCACGAAGCTTGTATTTGTAAAATTGTTTGGAAATGCCTCTGAGATGCCACAGTGGATATTAAGTCTGACGTTTTCACATCCTGAACTGAGACTAAAGGATCAATGTTATGTGCTGCTGCATGTTTGTCCACACAGCAGACAATGAGAGACACCGTTACATATTTTAACATGAACTCCACGCCGTGCTGAAACTCCAAAACAAATTGATGAAACGTTGTTTTGCTGCGCCAGGCAATTTAAAGTTCATCAGGAAATGGGGCTCGGTAGAGCAAAAGGACCAGAACGGCAACCTAACTTTCTTTTAATCGTCGTTTCTACAGAAAAGCTAACGCTTCAGTAGGTCTTTGATCTTATTATATCATGTTTTGAAATCTGTCTGGGAAGAATTTACTTCAAATTGTCTCCATGAAAACTCGAGCCTGCTAAATCTTCTGGATACAGGCTTTCTGAAGTTTTGGCATGGAAAAAATTAGAAACATAATGGCAGATCACAATTTTGAAAAGAGGGGACAGTGTGTCTTGTGATGACTGTGGAAAAACAATTTTAGATGGCAGTGGTTAGAGGAAAAAGACGAGTGTGTGTTCCTATGTCAGGAAATCAAAACAGGGAGGTAAGAAGATATTTTTTATTTGATTATCACTTGCACTATGCATAAGACAACAAATGTTGGCATTAATGTACTTTTTATATTTAAGTCAGGTTCTAGCCAGATAAGCAATGATTTTCCTAGAGCCCTCACCTCTATTTTTATATGAAATGGAAAAGTGGATAAATTAATTTAGAACATTTCAATATAAGCAATATTTGTATTTTTAAAAAGAAATTGGAAAAAGCCAAAGAAAAGAAAGCTGGATGCAGGCAGGAACTGGGGCTGTTCCAGGGGAAACAGTTGATAACCCAGACATTTGTACAGTGGCCAACAATTTGAAAAGAAATGTTATCAGTAGTTCCAAAGCTCCTGCCAAAACTAGGAAAACTCAGATGTGAGTGAAGGTTTAACAAGTTGATGCATTAATGCTCCATAAATACTTCTATTGTTCCATTTGAATTGATACTGAGAATTATTATTTTTGAGTTCTTTGAATTGTCACTTTCTTTACTCTGACTTTTCTGAGCCAGAAAGTATGTATGGTTTTTTTGGGGGGCAGGGGGTGGTTAAAGCCACGTAGCACAATACAAATTGTGTGAAAAGATGGTTCTCTGGGGTGGAAAGAGTTGATCTGACTCAACAAAAAATTTAATATTTGGAGATTTTTTTTTTTTTTTTGGTGGGTAAATAGACCTGAAAATTCACAAGAATGCATGTGAAAGCTTCTGAGAGTTCAAAGGTTTCTGGGGAGAACCCTCAGACCCAACCAGGGGCTTCAGGCCTTTGGTCCTTACCAAAGATTTTCTGTCTCCCCCACCCCATGGCCCACTTTCACATCACTGTTTGAAACACTTCTTGAGGACAGCGCTCTTTATCACTTTACAGTCACCAAGAGGTATTGTACATTTGCTGCATTTTGTGGGTTTGAAGGTTTTCAACTGGGCCTCCCTCAGTCTCCAACACATTCTTAAGAAAGAATTACTTCCTGGTTTTGATGTTTTCTTTGGACTTTATCCCTGGAAATAGCTCAGATTTCCAAATATAACTGCCACATGTAGATACATTTGGCAGTCAGTGGCATTCTGGGGAACACTCCCATGTTAGTGGCTTGTGGCTTAGCTGATTATGCACTCCAGGGTTTTGGGTAGAGTACAGGAGAATAAGTGGAGGGGGGGGAAATATATATATATATATATATATATATATATATATATATATATATATATATATATATATATATAATGTGTTTGCATTTTCCAAATTTAGCATATTTACAGTGATTTTTTTTTTTCCCCCATTTATAGATGCAGTTTTATAATGACATTGGGAAGTTCATTATACTGAGAAAATCACATCAATGAAAATGAACATTGCTTTACATCTCTCTGGGCCATTGATGGTATGCCAGTGCTACTTGTGCATCATGCTAGCTGTGTTTAGTCAGGCAAAATCCATTTTGACATTCATTTTTACAGTATTTGCTTCACCTGTGAGTTGTGAAATCATCTACTAGTGTGTTGGCAAGAGAAGACATAATTTAAGGGCCCTGTCACGCCTTGCTGATTTAGTCAGCGTATGCTGATGTATGAAAAATGCGCGAATATGCCGGATACGTACAATACATTTATGCAGCTGTCACACCATGACAATTTATCCAGTGTATGCTGACAGCCCAGTTTCCACCGAGCGGTTCAGTCAGTATTGCATAGTATGGTACGAGTCGGAATGGTTGACACTGGCTTGGTTTGCATTTCCACTGCTGACAGAACCCTTTTAGTTTGGCAGGCGGAACATATAAAGATTGGTGAGCACATTAAGCACGCGTACACTGTTGTGCGGCCTCTCCCTCCGCACAGAGGCCAAACAGAGTACTTTAACATTTTATTTTATTTTTATCTTTGTGGATCATGGGATTTATTTCCTTAGCATGCAAAGGAAATAAATCGACATCATGCAAAAGATGTTGAATGGTATGTTGAAGACTCAACTGATGCCTGTGATAAACGCTGATGTGAATGAATGAGGCGCTGTGACTCTTTCATCTCTTAAAATAAGTTAATTTTCTTGTTGTGGCACAAAGCAGCGGCGTTGTCTGCTTCAAGCTGAGAGACAAAACACAGAAGGACTTCTTTTAAAACTCTTCTTCAGCCACCACAAGGAATTGAAGTATTTTCAGAGGTCGTTTTCCAAAATCAGGAGGTTATACGTGGATATGTTTTCGTCAGGCTGTGATGATGAATCTGACTGAAATGAACAGATAAGAAACGTATGTCAACAACTGCGTAACTTACCTATAGCTTGTGGCCCGCGTATGCGGGATGTATGAGCCATATGCTGGCATACGTCAAAAATATTGTGCATGTCCAAAATTTTTGGCCGGACCCACCATATTACGACATATACCAGCTAGGGATGGAGCCAATCCGAGCCAATATCAGTATCGGGTTCCGATACCAATGTAATTGATGGATCTGAAATTTTAGATACAACTTGAGGAGTTTTCCAATCCAGGAGCTGTGTGTGTGTGCATATGTGCGCTGAAACATCCTGCTGGCTGTTCTTCCCACCTGGCTGTGGAGAGGAGGGGGAGGGGATTTCCTGAGCAGAGGTGTATCTCAATGAGACGGTGGAGTAATGCAACAGGCCTCCATTCAGGAAACCCCCTGCACTCTGCAGCAATACCCCCCCCCCCCCAACAAAAAAATTGAAGTGCATTGTGTGGAAAATGTGTGAGGTGCTCAGAAATGCAAATGGTAAAGTCAAATGATGTGCTCATTATTTATGTAATCCTACCACAGACGTGCAAAGCTTGAGCATTGGTGGTTTTTTTTTTTTGGGGGGGGGGGGGGGGCTTCTTCACAGAACAGTATTTTCAGATTAAAGAATGCCCAAAGACTAGGCTCGTTCAGGTTCACTAACCACACAACCGACTGCATTTGTGCCAATAATATATTTGGGTTTAAGCAAAATTTTATGTGCACATTTATTGTCAGACTCTCTCCATTCATTACTGACGGACCTCAGAGAGCACATGTGCACCCACTTTTTCTTCAAAGTTTATAAGTCCAGACACCCTGGTAGAGCATGTCCACAAAATGGAAGACTGGGTCAAATATGGCCCCTGGAGCACCAGTTAGGAAACCTCATTGATATGCTGCACAGTGTCCCTCATCCATCACTCAGATCACATTAAGAATTGCCAAAGTGTGTGTGTGTGTGTGTGTATACAGTGGTGGGCACAGATAACCAAAAAACTAACTTTGATAACAGATAATTAAATAACTGAAAAGTTATCTTTGATAAAGATAAACCAATAAACCACCGAAAAATGTATCGAAAGTTACAGATAATCGATAACCGATAAATTCCGGTGTTGTCTATGGGACATTTGCAGTTACTAAAGAGCTGAAATTGATTTTTAACATGATCGCTTTTGAAAGCATCAAAAGCGGTAAAAGACCTAAAGAATAAGCAAGAATGTTTGACCATGCTGCCCCCTGCAGGAAGCAGCACAGACAAATCCTGAGAGCACCCACAAAATCAACTCTTTACTAATCATCTTTATTTTTCTTTCAACATCCTGCCCCTGCTGGAAGCTCTTGTTTACAACAACGCTCCCACCACAGAGGCACACTGAGAACAGCCATAAAACCAGCTCCCTATCAATTTCAACACTCCGGTCAGGCGGTGGTCTTGAAAAATAAAGTCATACTAACTTATGGTTTTTTGAAAATACTGATAGAATAACTCCATTAATGTCAATTCTGTCATTTGTACAAAGTTAAAATGTAACATATATCTTTTAATGTTGAATAAGGCACTAATTCTGAGGTTTTGTAACAAACACAGACCGCAAAGCATTCTGGGTAAAAGTGCTAAACAGTGATTGGTTCAGTAATCCATTATGTAAACCAACACGTTAATGTGACGTGTGTCGTGTGTTGGTTTAAAGATAAATGTGCTTTTGTAAACTATTCCATTTTTATTTGTAAAAACAGGCATTTTTACGGAGCCCTGGAAGTGTCATCGCAATTGCATGTTTTAAAACTTTTATGATGTTGTAAAACGTGCAGTCAATATTAGTAACTAAGTAAATTTATTTATATAGTGCCTTTCACAGACGTAAGGCCATGTACACACGTTGTCGGGTATTTGTTAAACCGAATATCTTACCCTTTCAGTTTTGGGAAAAAACTTCATCCACACTACGTCGTTTAAAAAAAAAAATCCATCCACATCGAACTGTATAAATGTGTTGTAATTAGTCTGCCAAACCTTTGGGTGGCGGTACTGATTAAAATTCTATCCAATCAGGAGCCTTATTCTCTTGTCGTCACTTCCACAAAAACTAAAAACATGGTGCCAACCTCGTTCGTGTGGACCGATAAGGAGTCGGAATTACTTCTAACCGTAGTTTTAGAATACAAAGTTAACAAATATATGCACACAAAAAGCACCTGGACAATGGACAATGCCAACACTTTGAGAGCAGCCATGTACCCAGATGTTTAATACTGCCATGAACACTCCTGACCAGTAGATGGCAGTAGCGGCCTTGAAAAATGTCAAACAAAATTCCAGATAATCCATGTCCACTACATTTAAGATGCGTGGAATTTAACAAACGCAAATACACTAACGTCTATAAACGCAGAGAATATATTCACGAACTAGAGTTTAATGCTGTTATCTGTGGACCCTGAACAGAGTGTCTGAAATGCATTTGTCCTGTTGTGAAGGTCTGAGATTACCTTATGATACCCATAATGCATTGCTGCCTGGCACAGCATGTGCTCACAAAACCTTAAAAATTAGCACATTGCTTTAAAACGAAAACATATATCTGATATTTTCACTTTATAAACTTCAGACATGACAATAATTTTAAATAACTTGTCTAAAATGAGTGGTTAAAATTTGCCTCTGGATGACTTGGTGACATTGCGATTATATTAGTATGGTGTTAAAGGAAATGACTTTTTTTGGGTCACCAGTTCTCCTTTGCTTACAGACAATAGAGTGGTTTCTGTTTACAGAGGATAGAACAACATGCCTATTAGGAAAATTTTAACAGGTAGGTCTCAACAGCTTTAACAGTTTTAAAAATGTTTTTCACTGTTCATCTTAGTTTAGTACGTTATCGGTCTAAAAATTATCGGACGGTAATTCATCAGAAGATAATTAGTCCAATGATGGTTTTTAAATTTATCTAAAAAGATAATCCGATAATGAAAACATTATCTTCGATAATTATCTGTTATCGGATTATCAGAAGTGTGCCCACCACTGTGTGTGTGTGTGTGTGTGTGTGGACTGCATTTATGTAGGGCGTTTTCTTATTGAGTCAGTCTTGAGCTTGTGCTTTACAATCACATTCACTTATTCAGACACACATTCACACACACACTGATGTCGGGTGCTGCCATGCAAGGCGCTTCCTACACACTGGGAGATTGGAGATTAACAACCTTGTCCATGGGCCATTAGTGATTATCTGATCTGGCTGGGACTGAGCTTCCTCTGGTTTTAAGTTCAATGCTTAACCACTATAACACATACATATATACGTATGTATGTGAATGAATGAATGAAAACTGTTTATTTCGAACATTTGATACAACAACAAGGGTGAAGCATCAGCTTATTTATCCCTACCCCTTCTTCCCCACAACCAGTAATACCCTTTGCCACATATACACATAGATTCCTACACACCTAAACCGATATATATATATATATATATATATATATATATATATATATATATATATATATATATATATCAACATATATACACCTACACATACCTACTTACATACAAAATACTATATATTTACAAGCCGAAGCAAAAAACAAAAACACCCTAACCCTCATTACCCTTCCTCATCCCTATACCTAGAAAAAAACATATTTTTGTACCGCTGTTTGAACTGGTTCATGCTTGGACATTGCTTGAGCCCCACTCCCAATCTGTTCCACATCCTCACCCCACAGACAGAAATACAGAAACCTTTTAATGTTGTTCGTGCCCACTGATGCTTTAAATTAAATTTCCCCCTCAGACTGCAATCCCCTGATCTATTAAAAAACATATTTTTAATATTTGCTGGAAGTAAATTGTTTATTGCTTTATACACGATTTGTACTGTTTGAAAATGAACCAAGTCTGTGAATTTTAAGAATTTGGATTGTAAAAATAGTGGATTTGTATTATCTCTATAGCCAGTATTATGAATAATTCTTATAGCTCTTTTCTGCATTACTGATAGTGATTGTGTTGTACCTTTATAAGTATTACCCCATACCTCTGCACAGTACTGTAAATATGGTAAAACCAGTGAGCAGTAAAGAATGCGGAGTGAGTTGTGGTCCAGAATATGTTTGGCTTTGTTTAGAACTGAAATGCTTCTTGACAGTTTACTTTGTATATGTTTTATGAGTCTTCCAGTTTATCTTATCATCTATTATCACCCCCAGAAACTTATTTTCATGTACCCTTTCAATATCTACCCCCTCAACTTGTAACTGAACCTGTATGTCTGTATTACCATAGCCAAATAACATGTATTTTGTTTTACTTAAGTTTAATGATAATTTGTTTCTGTCAAACCATATTTTCAATTTCCCCATTTCTATACTGATCCTCCTCAGTAACTCCTGCAAATCCCCCCGAACAAAAAATGCTTGTCATCTGCAAATAATACTAATTTTAATATTTTGGAAACATTGACGATATCATTTATATAAATTAGAAACAGTTTTGGACCCAATACTGACCCCTGTGGGACGCCACAAGCATTGTCCAAGCATGATGGTGTATATTCCCCCAACTTCACAAACTGTTTTCTGTTACTTAAGTAGCTTCTCACCCAGTGCAACACCAACCCCCTAATCCCATACTGTTTAAGTTTACTGATTGTCATGATTGATTGTATCAAAAGCCTTTTTAAGGTCTATAAATATTCCAACTGAATGTGATTTGTGGTCTATGGCGTTTGTAATCTCCTCAACTGATTCTATTAATGCAAGTGATGTTGAACTATGTGCTCTGAATCCATATTGACTATCAGTAAGTAATTTATGTTTATTTATGAATTTGTCTAATCTATTATTGAATAACTTTTCTAATAATTTGGAAAATTGTGGAAGCAAAGAAACAGGTCTATAATTTGTGAAGTGGTGTCTATCCCCAGTCTTATACAGCGGCACAACCTTAGCTATTTTCATTTGATTGGGAAATTTACCAGTTTGAAATGATAAGTTACAGATGTATGTTAATGGTTCTACAATCCATTCAATGACCTGTTTTACCACCACCATATCAATTTCATTTAAATCAGTAGATGTTTTATATTTACAATTATTCACAATGTCTATAATTTCTTTTCCATCCATTGCTGTGAGGAACATTGAACAGGGATTTCTTTCTATGAGATTATTATCCCAATCCTCAGGTTGGGAATTGGGAATTTTTTCTGCCAAGCTTGGTCCAATATTTACAAAAAAATTATTAAAACCGTTGACTAACTCATCCTTATTTTCCTTCTTGACATTATTATCAATGAAATACTGAGGGTAACTCTGTTTTTTATTACCATTTTTGATAATGCTATTTAATATATCCCATATTCCTTTAATATTGTTTTTGTTATTATATATGTTACTATAATATTCCTTCCTACATACCCGTATAATATTAGTTAATCTATTTTTGTATTTCTTATATCTATTTTCTGCCTCTTTAGTTTTATGAATTCTCTATACAGTGTATTTTTCTTATTACATGCATTTCGTAACCCTTTCGTCATCCATGGTCGAGCTTGGATTTTTTGTTTTCTGTAGTCTTGTTTAATTGGACAATTTTTATCATATAATGATGTAAATATTTGTAAAAAAGTTTCATATGCACTATCAACATCACTTTCACTGTATACCTTTTCCCAGTTTTGCTCCTGTAAATCCTTCTTTAGTGTGTTCATGTTTTCCTCTGTCCGCACTCGCCTGTATTTTATTTTCTCCTCTGGCTGATTCCGCCGATGGTTTCTATTATAAACGATGAAAACTGGTAGATGATCACTAATGTCATTTATTAATAATCCACTCATTGATCTGCTCAATCCAAATAAGCATAAAATAACAGATGAATTTATCAGTATAATGTACAGTATGAGTTTATATCCAAAAATCACCAGGCCAAGCAGAATTACATCCCATAGTGCTTTTTTGATTAGTTTTTGAGAACATTTTTCCCATACAGTCAGTGAATGTTTCAATACTAGATCCTGGTGCTCTCTATATACAGCTGACTAATACATTTTTGCTTTTTTCTTCACATATTTCAATAGTTATACATTCTAATAAGTTATCAATCACAGTTGTCATATTGTCTACTATTTTATAATCCATGTTCTTATCCACATACACAGCCACTCCTCCTCCACTCTTATTCTTTCTGTTTACACAATTAAATTCATATCCATCCAGTTCAAAATCCATTCCTTTATCTTCATTGATCCATGTTTCTGATATAGCAATTATGTTAAATATTTTTTTAAATTGACTTAAATATTCTTTAATGTTGTTAAAGTTTGCATATAGACTTCTGCTGTTGAAATGGATTATTGATAATTTGTTATCCGTTTTAATGATCCGATTAAACTGTTCATCTGTATAATAGCAACAACTGTCATTGATATTTGAGAAGAAATTATTGTCCGGGTCTATATCGTGCTCCAAGTCCAGTACATTGTGGTCTGTGTATTTAAATGTTCTCAGTTCTACTTTTCCATGATCAATCCTTTGAATTATATCCTTCTTGTCTCCAGATGTAGATGATGTAGTAGATGAATAGGTTCCTCTGGTCTGTGTCATGGTGTTGTGATGTGTTTGTGTCCTCATACCTTATTGGTCGTATTTGTCCAGATCCTCGATGTTCCTGATTACCATAACCTTCGCTTGTTCTGGTGTTCCATTCAATTTGATAAATGTTTTGCAGTTGGATGTCCATGTCTGTTGAATTTTTCCCTGCTTTTTTAAGAAACAAGCTTTCCTGGTGATGTCTGCGTTTCTTTTGGTCAGATGTTCATTGATGAATACGTTTGTTCCTTTAAGTTTCCGTCCCTGTTTTAACAATGCCATTTTATGTTTTCTGTTGACAAACCTCATTATAACTGCTCGCTTGTCTCCATTCTCTCTCCTGGGCAGGAGGTGGCACGCTTCAATGTTATTACAGTCCATTTGAATACCTTTAGATTGCAGGAAGTCAGCCACCTGTTGTTCCACTGAGCTGGCCTCCTGCTCACTGGCCTCCCCTCCGCTGTCTTCTGACACCGCCCGTGCGTAGGATCGAGGTTTAATATGAATTCCTGTAATAATAACGTCGTTCATCCTTGTGTACTGTTCCAACTCTGCAACACGGTTCTCCAGGTACACCAGACGCCAGTCTTTCTCGGCATTCTGGATCCGGAGAGCCTTCACTTCTTCCACCAGCTCCATAATGGATTTCTGCTGCATTTTAACAACAGAGATTTCCTCAGACAAAAAGTCCAGGGACTTTTTGATATCGTCCCCCTCCTCCGCCGTCAGTGCTTTCTTCGGACCCATGGTCAGATAACTCCACGCTGGCGCCTCGGGCCTCGGTAAAGCCGCGCGGGTGGATGTGCGCTGACGCCTCGGGCTTCAGGTGGAGCCGCGCCGGTGGATGTGCGCTGACGCCTCGGGCTTCAGGTGGAGCCGCGCCAATGTGACTAAAAAGATTAATCCAGGTTTTGAGTATATTTCTTATTGTTACATGGGAAACAAGGTACCAGTAGATTCAGTAGATTCTCAAAAATACAACAAGACCAAGCATTCATGATATGCACACTCTTAAGGCTATGAAATTGGGTTATTAGTTTAAAAAAAGTAGAAAAGGGGGTGTTCACAATAATAGTAGCATCTGCTGTTGACGCTACAAACTCAAAACTATTATATTCAAACTGCTTTTTTAGCAATCCTGTGAATCACTAAACTAGTATTTAGCTGTATAACCACAGTTTTTCATGATTTTTTCACATCTGCGAGGCATTAATTTTGTTGGTTTGGAACCAAGATTTTGCTCATTTACTAGTGTGCTTGGGGTCATTGTCTTGTTGAAACAGGGGGTCGTTTTGACCGTTGGGGTTTTTACGTAATTATTGTATGGCCTTGCCTTACAATATAAAGCGCCTTTGGGTAACTGTTTGTTGTGATTTGGCGCTATATAAATAAAATTGATTGAATTGAATTGATTGATTGAAACACCCATTTCAAGGGCATGTCCTCTTCAGCATAAGGCAACATGACCTCTTCAGGTATTCTGACATATCCAAACGTCTCACAAACTGTCTGCGGCCCTTGGACCCAAAAAGAACAATTTTACTCTCATCAGTCCACAAAATATTCCTCCATTTCTCTTTAGGCCAGTTGATGTGTTCTTTGGCAAATTGTAACCTCTTCTGCACGTCTTTTATTTAACAGAGGGACTTTGCGGGGGATTCTTGCAAATAAATTAGCTTCACACAGGTGTCTTCTAACTGTCACAGCACTTACAGGTAACTCCAGACTGTCTTTGATCATCCTGGAGCTGATCAATGGTTGAGCCTTTGCCATTCTGGTTATTCTTCTATCCATTTTGATGGTTGTTTTCCATTTTTTTCCATGTGTCTCTGTTTTTTTTTTGTCCATTTTAAAGCAGTGGAGATCATTGTACATGAACAGCCTATAATTTTTTGCACCTGTGTATAAGTTTTCCCCTCTCCAATCAACTTTTTAATCAAACTATGCTGTTCTTCTGAACAATGTCTTGTACGTCCCATTTTCCTCAGTCTTTCAAAGAGAAAAGCATGTTCAACAGGTTCTGGCTTCATCCTTAAATAGGGGACACCTGATTCACACCTGTTTGTTCCACAAAATTGATGAACTCACTGACTGAATGCCACACTACTATTATTGTGAACACCCCCTTTTCTACTTTTTTTTTACTAATAGCCCAATTTCATAGCCTTAAGAGTGTGCATATAATGAATGCTTGGTCTTGTTGGATTTATGAGAATCTACTAGTACCTTGTTTCCCATGTAACAATAAGAAATATACTCAAAACCTGGATTAATCTTTTTAGTCACATAGCACTACTATTATTCTGAAGACTAGTGTGTGTGTGAGAGAGACTAACGTCAAATTTTTTGACGTTAGTCACACAAAGCACTTAGTAATGTTATTTGTTACCCAACTGAAGTGTTTAGCCTGATACAGAGGAGGCTATTCTTATTTTAGTCTACAGAACATAAAGGTCTTACCTTCAAAAAACAGCAACTATCATGTACCACCACTTTATGGAACACTTGAACGCCCCTACTTCGCTCGTATTTCTCCAAAAGGAGAGCTTCCTCCACTTTTGTCCATGGTTGACTGCTGTGATGTTTGTGACAGTTCTCACATTAGCCACCCAGCGTCGCTGTTGCGCTGAGCAGTGTTGTGTGCTTGACGAAAGCGTAGAATAAGGACAACTGCTAGGCTAAGAGCTAAGCACGTGATTCTGCAGTTTGAATGTGTCCATAACTCCAGTTAACGAAACAAAGCTGGATAGTTCATGACAACAACCAACCCGGAAGTAAACAAAACAGTCGTTCATTGGAGGCGTTTCTTGGCAACGGTGCTCACGAGGCCATTATGCCCATGAAAATCGTTGACTAACGTAAAACGGCTACTCTACAAGTTTAGCTGTCAATGTGAAACGTGATTAGATGGATAATGTTGGGTGAGCCCTTGTGTGAAGCAGGAATTATTAAATTTTAAAGGCACCAAAGAATTACTTGACTGGAGAGAGAGCATTTCATGAAAAAAAGTGTGCACTGCACACATGCAGGTTCATGTCCGGTTGTTTTTATTTATTTATTTTTTGCTGATACTACTGTAGAGTAGATTTCAGATTCTGACGCCTGATAGTCATTTGAAAGCTCTAACAGTGCTGACACGAACAGCAGCTGGAATGTTTAACGCTTTGTTCAGAATTTGTATCTGAGCACAGTTAGAGTGCTGAAAGAAATGCCAATCAAAGGGAGGAAATGAAAGCAAGTTGATCAACTGACTTCCTGTCAGTTTTTTCAAGATCCTCATTTGTAATGTTGCTTTCTGTTCCTTCAGTTTACAGTGGTACTTACATGTTGTAAAAAGAGAGGCTTGGTCTTCACTGGACATGGATCAGTGGATTAGAGCTACGAGAATATAGTTGGTATTTTTGGCATCTCAAACACAAATTACCCTGGTAACCAATGGTTTATGGGGGGGGGGGGTTGGTGGCCTGGAAAACTCCTATTACACTATGTAACAAATTTTTATTTTTGTTTTGTTCCTGGGTACACAGTGTGTTTTCCTAACCTGTTATGCCTTAAATAAATAGAAAATAGCTGTTATTCCACAGAAACGTTGCTTCTGTGATCAGGACAATGATATTTTGAAATTTGTCTGTTTTAAAGAATATTCTCGATTCGCCTTCACTACTACTGAGTAGTCTTCTAGAATATTCTTTAACTGCTAGAACTGTCCAGAATTTTCTAGAAGTTTACAGAATTATCTAGAAATTTCAAGAAACTTTTAGAACTTTTTAGAACGTATAAAATAAAATCAAAGTTTGTGCTGAATGTCATTTTTCCATAGACTTTAGACATAAGCAGTTGAAATATAACACTTAGAAGCCAGGAACAAAAATTGTGTTACATAGTGTAATAATTTTCAACAATACCCACTGAGTATGAGCAGGGCAGTGGTTTGTTTGAATGCCTCATCAGAACTCTGTAACATTGCATGTTTAGAGGATAACATGGGGCACACCCTCTGTGATCCAAGCCAGATGAAGACTGATTAGCACTATACGAGGGCTGTCCATAAAGTATAGGTCCTTTTTATTTTTTTCAAAAACTATATGGATTTCATTCATATGTTTTTACGTCAGACATGCTTGAACCCTCGTGTGCATGCGTGAGTTTTTCCGCGCCTGTCGGTGACGTCATTCGCCTGTGAGCACTCCTTGTGGGAGGAGTCGTCCAGCCCCTCGTCGAAATTCCTTTGTCTGAGAAGTTGCTGAGAGACTGGCGCTTTGTTTGATCAAAATTTTTTCTAAACCTGTGAGACACATCGAAGTGGACACGGTTCGAAAAATTAAGCTGGTTTTCGGTGAAAATTTTAACGGCTGATGAGAGATTTTGAGGTGATACTGTCGCTTTAAGGACTTCCCACGGAGCGAGACGTCGTGCAGCGCTCCCAGGCGCCGTCGTCAGCCTGCTTCAAGCTGAAAACCTCCATATTTCAGGCTCTATTGATCCAGGACGTCGTGAGAGAACAGAGAAGTTTCAGAAGAAGTCGGTTTCAGCATTTTATCCGGATATTCCACTGTTAAGGAGATTTTTTTTAATGAAAGACGTGCAGGCGGATTGCGGTGAGGCGGCACAGGAAAAACACCTCCATGTTGATAACCATTTGTAAAATCCAGGCGGCTTTTGATGGCTTTCAGTGGAGTGAGTATATGAGAAATTGTTTAACAGCTGGACATGTTCCAACTTGTCCTTAAGGCTTCCAACGGAGGTGTTTTTCCTGTGGCGGAGCGTCTTTCATCAAAAAAATCTCCTTTAACAGTGGAATATCCGGATAAAATGCTGAAACCGACTTCTTCTGAAACTTTTCTGTTCTCTCACGACGTCCTGGATCAATAGAGCCTGAAATGTGGAGGTTTTCAGCTTGAAGCAGGCTGACGACGGCGCCTGGGAGTGCTGCGCGACGTCTCGCTCCGTGGGAAGTCCTTAAAGCGACAGTATCGCCTCAAAATCTCTCATCAGCCGTTAAAAGTTTCACCAAAAACCAGCTTAATTTTTTGAACCGTGTCCACTTCGATGTGTCTCACAGGTTTAGAAAAAATTTTGATCAAACAAAGCGCCAGTCTCTCAGCAACTTCTCAGACAAAGGAATTCTGACGAGGGGCTGGATGACTACTCCCACAAGGAGTGCTCACAAGCGAATGACGTCACTGACAGGCGTGGAAAAATTCACGCATGCGCACGAGGGTTCAAGCATGTCTGACGTAAAAATATATGAATGAAATCCATATAGTTTTTGAAAAAAATAAAAAGGACCTATACTCCTCTAACGGTCGAAACATCGCGACGGAGCACTTTTATCAGCTAACTTTCATTAGCGTTGGCAGGCTAACTAGCTTGCTAACGCTTTCGTTTTTATTTTTTATTTTTTTTTTATTTTATTTTAGCACCGTTGTCGTGCGTTGCCTGTGCTGCTTCATGGCCTGTTTGGTGCCTTGATTGGGGCACTCCTTCTGCTGAATCACCTCTGGATTATTTGCACATTATTCACTTTGTGTGTTTTTGGGAATCCGCTAGCTTAGCGTAGCTGCTAGCTCTTAGCCGATTAGCATGGCGGCTTCTCCTGTCTCTCCCGCACTTTTCTGCTCTGGGTGTGAAATGTTTAGTTATTCCTCGGCCTCCTTTAGCAGTAACGGTACTTGTAATAAGTGCAGCTTATTCGTAGCTTTGGAGGCCAGGCTGGGCGAAGTGGAGGCTCGGCTCCGCACCGTGGAAAATTCTACAGCTAGCCAGGCCCCTGTAGTCAGTGCGGACCAAGGTAGCTTAGCTGCCGTTAGTTACCCCCTGGCAGATCCCGTGCAGTCGGAAAAGCAGGCTGACTGGGTGACTGTGAGGAGGAAGCGTAGCCCTAAACAGAAGCCCCGTGTACACCGTCAACCCGTTCACATCTCTAACCGTTTTTCCCCACTCGACGACACACCCGCCGAGGATCAAACTCTGGTTATTGGCGACTCTGTTTTGAGAAATGTGAAGTTAGCGACACCAGCAACCATTGTCAATTGTCTTCCGGGGGCCAGAGCAGGCGACATCGAAGGACATTTGAAATTGCTGGCTAAGGCTAAGCGTAAATTTGGTAAGATTGTAATTCACGTCGGCAGTAATGACACTCGGTTACGCCAATCGGAGGTCACTAAAATTAACATTAAATCGGTGTGTAACTTTGCAAAAACAATGTCGGACTCTGTTGTTTTCTCTGGGCCCCTCCCCAATCAGACCGGGAGTGACATGTTTAGCCGCATGTTCTCCTTGAATTGCTGGCTGTCTGAGTGGTGTCCAAAAAATGAGGTGGGCTTCATTGATAATTGGCAAAGCTTCTGGGGAAAACCTGGTCTTGTTAGGAGAGACGGCATCCATCCCACTTTAGAGGGAGCAGCTCTCATTTCTAGAAATCTGGCCAATTTTTTTGGATCCTCCAAACTGTGACTGTCTAGCGTTGGGACCAGGAGGCAGAGCTGTGGTCTTATACACCTCTCTGCAGCTTCTCTCCCCCTGCCATCCCCTTATTACCCCATCCCCGTAGAGACGGTGCCTGCTCCCAGACCACCAATAACTAGCAAAAATCTATTTAAGCATAAAAATTCAAAAAGAAAAAATAATATAGCACCTTCAATTGCACCACAGACTAAAACAGTTAAATGTGGTCTATTAAACATTAGGTCTCTTTCTTCTAAGTCCCTGTTGGTAAATGATATAATAATTGATCAACGTATTGATTTATTCTGCCTAACAGAAACTTGGTTACAGCAGGATGAATATTAGTTTAAATGAGTCAACACCCCCGAGTCACACTAACTGTCAGAATGCTCGTAGCACGGGCCGGGGCGGAGGATTAGCAGCAATCTTCCATTCCAGCTTATTAATTAATCAAAAACCTAGACAGAGCTTTAATTCATTTGAAAGCTTGTCTCTTAGTCTTGTCCATCCAAATTGGAAGTCCCAAAAACCAGTTTTATTTGTTATTATCTATCGTCCACCTGGTCGTTACTGTGAGTTTCTCTGTGAATTTTCAGACCTTTTGTCTGACTTAGTGCTTAGCTCAGATAAGATAATTATAGTGGGCGATTTTAACATCCACACAGATGCTGAGAATGACAGCCTCAACACTGCATTTAATCTATTATTAGACTCTATCGGCTTTGCTCAAAAAGTAAATGAGTCCACCCACCACTTTAATCATATTTTAGATCTTGTTCTGACTTATGGTATGGAAATAGAAGACTTAACAGTATTCCCTGAAAACTCCCTTCTGTCTGATCATTTTTTAATAACATTTACATTTACCCTGATGGACTACCCTGCAGTGGGGAATAAGTTTCATTACACTAGAAGTCTTTCAGAAAGCGCTGTAACTAGGTTTAAGGATATGATTCCTTCTTTATGTTCTCTAATGTCATATACCAACACAGAGCAGAGTAGCTACCTAAACTCTGTAAGGGAGCTAGAGTATCTCGTCAATAGTTTACATCCTCATTGAAGACAACTTTGGATGCTGTAGCTCCTCTGAAAAAGAGAGCTTTAAATCAGAAGTGTCTGACTCCGTGGTATAACTCACAAACTCGTAGCTTAAAGCAGATAACCGTAAGTTGGAGAGGAAATGGCGTCTCACTAATTTAGAAGATCTTCACTTAGCCTGGAAAAAGAGTTTGTTGCTCTATAAGAAAGCCCTCCGTGAAGCTAGGACATCTTTCTACTCATCACTAATTGAAGAAAATAAGAACAACCCCAGGTTTCTTTTCAGCACTGTAGCCAGGCTGACAAAGAGTCAGAGCTCTATTGAGCTGAGTATTCCATTAACTTTAACTAGTGATGACTTCATGACTTTCTTTGCTAACAAAATTTTGACTATTAGAGAAAAAATTACTCATAACCATCCCAAAGATGTATCGTTATCTTTGGCTGCTTTCAGTGATGCCGGTATTTGGTTAGACTCTTTCTCTCCGATTGTTCTGTCTGAGTTATTTTCATTAGTTACTTCATCCAAACCATCAACATGCTTATTAGACCCCATTCCTGCCAGGCTGCTCAAGGAAGTCCTACCATTATTTAATGCTTCAATCTTAAATATGATCAATCTATCTTGTTAGTTGGTTATGTACCACAGGCCTTTAAGGTGGCAGTAATTAAACCATTACTTAAAAAGCCATCACTGACCCAGCTATCTTAGCTAATTATAGGCCAATCTCCAACCTTCCTTTTCTCTCAAAGATTCTTGAGAGGGTAGTTGTAAAACAGCTAACTGATCACCTGCAGAGGAATGGTCTATTTGAAGAGTTTCAGTCAGGTTTTAGAATTCATAGTACATAAACAGCATTAGTGAAGGTTACAAATGATCTTCTTATGGCTTCGGACAGTGGACTTATCTCTGTGCTTGTTCTGTTGGACCTCAGTGCTGCTTTTGATACTGTTGACCATAAAATTTTATTACAGAGATTAGAGCATGTCATAGGTATTAAAGGCACTGCGCTGCGGTGGTTTGAATCATATTTGTCTAATAGATTACAGTTCATGTAAATGGGGAATCTTCTTCACAGACTAAAGTTAATTATGGAGTTCCACAAGGTTCTGTGCTAGGACCAATTTTATTCACTTTATACATGCTTCCCTTGGGCAGTATTATTAGACGGTATTGCTTAAATTTTCATTGTTACGCAGATGATACCCAGCTTTATCTATCCATGAAGCCAGAGGATACACACCAATTAGCTAAACTGCAGGATTGTCTTACAGACATAAAGACATGGATGACCTCTAATTTCCTGCTTTTAAACTCAGATAAAACTGAAGTTATTGTACTTGGCCCCACAAATCTTAGAAGCATGGTGTCTAACCAGATCGTTACTCTGGATGGCATTTCCCTGATCTCTGGTAATACTGTGAGAAATCTTGGAGTTATTTTTGATCAGGATATGTCATTCAAAGCGCATATTAAACAATATGTAGGACTGCCTTTTTGCATTTACGCAATATCTCTAAAATCAGAAAGGTCTTGTCTCAGAGTGATGCTGAAAAACTAATTCATGCATTTATTTCCTCTAGGCTGGACTATTGTAATTCATTATTATCAGGTTGTCCTAAAAGTTCCCTAAAAAGCCTTCAGTTGGTTCAGAATGCTGCAGCTAGAGTACTGACGGGGACTAGCAGGAGAGAGCATATCTCACCCGTGTTGGCCTCTCTTCATTGGCTTCCTGTTAATTCTAGAATAGAATTTAAAATTCTTCTTCTTACTTATAAGGTTTTGAATAATCAGGTCCCATCTTATCTTAGGGACCTCGTAGTACCATATTACCCCATTAGAGCGCTTCGCTCTCAGACTGCGGGCTTACTTGTAGTTCCTAGGGTTTGTAAGAGTAGAATGGGAGGCAGAGCCTTCAGCTTCAGGCTCCTCTCCTGTGGAACCAGCTCCCAATTCAGATCAGGGAGACAGATACCCTCTCTACTTTTAAGATTAGGCTTAAAACTTTCCTTTTCGCTAAGGCTTATGGTTAGGGCTGGATCGGGTGACCCTGGACCATCCCTTGGTTATGTTGCTTTAGACGTAGACTGTGGGGGGGTTCCCATGATGCACTGTTTCTTTCTTTTTTTGCTCCGTATGCATCACTCTGCATTTAATCATTAGTGATCGATCTCTGCCCCCCTTCTCGGCATGTCTTTTTCCTGGTTCTTTCCCTCAGCCCCAACCAGTCTCAGCAGAAGACTGCCCCTCCTGAGCCTGGTTCTGCTGGAGGTTTCTTCCTGTTAAAAGGGAGTTTTCCTTCCCACTGTGGCCAAGTGCTTGCTCATAGGGGGTCGTTTTGACCGTTGGGGTTTTTCATGGTTATTGTATGGCCTTGCCTTGCAATGTGGAGCGCCTTGGGGCAACTGTTTGTTGTGATTTGGCGCTATATAAGAAAAAAGTTGATTGATTGATTGATTGATTGACTTTATGGACAGCCCTCGTATATCAGCTGTTATATCAGCTCTGTTCAATATTGCATTCATCCTCTCCCCCCTACAATCTTTAGTATGCTTTGGTGGAACATTTCAAGAAGCAAATGTTTTGCTATCAATGAGTACAGTAGGTAGTTTAATATATAAGAAACTAGTCTGCCAGTATGTTGACCTGGGTCTGAGTCCTACTCATGCTACCTGTCTATATCCTTGGGCAAAACACTTCATCAACATTGTAAATGAGTACTGGCCTTGGCTGGGGAAGTAACCTGTGCTAGACTGGCATCCCATCCAGGAGGAGTCATAGACTCTCATCCGCTTGATGCTACAGAATCCCAAGATAAGCACTGTCACCAATGGGATTTGGGGCCGATATAATGCTTATTTCTTCTGGAATCTTTTAGTATACTGTCTGTGTACAAATGAACCCTTTCAGAAAGTGAACGTTTTGGTATCAAGTAGCCTGAATGATTACCACAATCATTAATTCCATGAATCATTCTCCACATGCCTAGATATTTGGACATTACAATCACTAGATCTGTCTGTAAATTGCAGGAATGTAATTTTACTGCTTTAACAACAATGGTTAAATCTGGCTCACAGAGGTGTGGCCATGTACCTCTTTCAATAGCTGGATGTGTGTAGGCTAAGATGAAGATATTTTCTTGATATTTGCACATTTTTAGTGTTTACCAGTGTTCCTACCCAAGTCATTTTTCAACTCGTTAAATCATATAATATCCTTATTTAGTTGGGCTGGTAAGTCTGCGAGAGTCAGGAGATGATTTCTGCAAAAGAACAGATCCTGTGGTGGACTAGACCTATAGTCTTATTGCCTACTATTGGGTGGCTAATGCTCAGAAGATTATGCTCTGGTTCACCTGATCTTAGAGCAATTGTACCAGATTGAGGCCATGTCATGTTGCTCCTCTTTGCTTCAGGCCCTGGTCTGTAGCAGCCTTCCTCTCTTCCCCGTCACATTTCACATCCAAGATTATTATAATCAGCATGTTGAAAATCCGGGCACAAATTCGGTGCCACCTCTGTTGGCTCATTCTCTTTCAGACAACTCCTATTTATAACAACCATCTATTCATGCCAGGCCCTGCGACAGACTGGCGTCCTGTCCATTGTGTACCCTGCCTCATGCCCTTTGAGTGCAGGGATAGACTCCAGCCTCCCCGTGACCATTAATTGGAGTAAGCCAGTATAGCAAATGGATGAATCTATTCTTGCTGGAGTATATGTATGTGCATGAGGTACTTGCTACTTTTGGATAATTGTGTGCTCACTTTATTCTGAATAGCTCAGGTTTCCTTGGATATTTTCAGCTACGTGACTTTGCGATGACTCACTCTGCTTCATTTCCACAAATGTCACCCCAGTGTGTAGATTTAATCCTTAACACTGAGTATTTATCTAAGGGACACATTTCTTTATTTTATAACCCTTTTTTCATCATCTGAACAAGTCATTAATAAAATATTGGTCAACTGGGAGCATGAACTGCAGATTACCCTATTGGATAACTCCTGGAAAAAAGCCCTGTGTGCTGTCAGCTGTGCCAGTCTTGGCCTCATACAATTCAAAGTAATGCATACAATTTTCTATAGCAGAAAGGTTTGTCAAATCTTGTCAAGCATCCTAGATGAGGTATGCTTTTAATGTTCTAGGACTCCGTTACTTGACCCATGTGTTTTGGTTGCATCTGAAATTTAACTACCATACCTTTTTGAATACAATCTCAAAGATTTTAGATCGGATAATCTGTCATACGTGTCCAACCTCGTAGGTTGATCTTTAAAATTAAATTCGTTAGTTCTAAAAGCCATCATAATTATTTATAGGAAAACGTTCTATTTGTTTTCTTCTAAGGTTTGAACTTTGTGTTTACACAGGAGAGAAAAGTGAGAAAATGTTAATGCCTGTTTGAGAAAGGTGTATAAAGTGTGTAGTGAAGGGTTTTACAGCCTTAAAACATCTATAATAATTGTAAAAAATAACACTGACTACTTCGCGGATTTCGCCTATTGCGGGTTATTTTTAGAATGTGACTCCTGCGATAAACGAGGGACCACTGTATGTGATAAAATCATTATCAAGTTGTTCACCAATGAATATGGCTTTTTACACCCTTCAGAAAACTATACAACATTTATCATTTATAGGTATATGATAAAATCGTTGTCAAGTTCGGCCTCAGGGTGTATGGTTTTCTTCAGGGTGTATAAAGCCATATTCATTGGTAAAACAACTTGATAACTGATAATATGAGGCTTCCACAAATATATCGGTAACAAATCAGCAGCAAAAGACAGGGGTATAGTGAACAGCTGCCACATTTTCAATTACATTGGGCATTTTACATTGACAAGAGATAACTACCAGCTAGGCAGGGACAAAATAGAAAAGTCTGTTTTATGCACATGTTGAGCGATGTGATATAGGGAATGCCAATTCGAGTGATAGCAGCATGACGTAAGTTGGTTACATTTGTAGTATTTATAAAAAAAAAAACTTGTTTAAATTGTAAAACATCAAGCTTATTTTATATTACTTTGTAATAGTGGCTTCATAATGAATTGTAAGGAATCATTGTAGTTTTTGATTCATGTATATGTTGGTATTGTAATTTTACTTTTTCTACTTTAATATCTGTATCATATCCTCCTCCGCAAAAAAATCCATATCGGCCGGGCACCAGTTATAATCAGGGTTATGATTATGCATACATTATGCATGTCTTTTTTTATTATTAAACAGTCTACAACCCAAATGAATTCAATTTACAGTGTTTAAAACATGGAGAAAAGAAATCCTTGTATTTTACAAGCAGCAAGCTGGAAATGGTAAGCACTTTTCCTCAGTAAATTAATGTAAATTGTTAATCCATAATCAGAGGTTTTGTGCAGAGCTTTTCCTGTCATTTGTATCATTGATTATTAAATAATCCTCTTTATATGATAATTATCATAAGGTGGTCTTGTGAAATTTTCTCATAGGCTGTTGAACATGAAACCAGTGATTGAGACCGTCTTGCTGTAAGCATCCATGTTGTTAGGGGATTCTCTCTTGTATTCCTCACCTAATGCCTGGTGTCATCGTGTTAACTGAGGACCCCGTCACACCTTGATGCTTTAGCCAGCGTATGCTGACTTCTGAAAAATTTGGCGAATACGCTTGATATGTCAAACAAGTTATGCAGCTGTCACTCCATGATGAAAATATTTTACATGCCCAAAATTTTTTGACGTACTCGCCATACTGTGCCGTATATCAGCATGCTTCAACGTGCTCTTAACTTACCCATAACTTGTTAGATGTAAGCCAGCGTATTCGGCATATTTTTCATATGACGGCATACGGTGGCTAAATCATCAAGGTGTGACAGGCTTGTGACCTTGGTTTTTGTGTTTGCTTGTTCTTTAAAAACAAGACATTTTTCTGGCCAGGAAACTAGCTGGTTTCTATCTGTTAGCTGTGTGTTAAAGAAGCAGAGATCATCAGAATGAGTGAGTGTGTGCGTGTCTGCAGAATGTCCATCTGGACCTGGATTAGTGCAGCCAAACCTGGAGCTCATGAATAGGGTGTTTGTTTGTGTACTGACAGCTTTCTTCACAGCGCCTAGCTTCACTTGGGATTCAGGAAGTAACATTATCTGTTGTTTCAGGTGCCACTTTAACTCTGTTTGACTGATTTTTGTTGAAGTACTGACTGCTGAATACATGTATAAAGGCACCTCTAATGAGATTTCAAGATGTTTGACAGATTTATGGCGTGTAATTCTTTGTGTTCAATTGGGTTTTCCTGCTCTGGGCAGCTGTTTTAAGACACGTCAACACTGGTTCGACAGACCTTTCCTGTGTCATATCATTGGCCTCCACTGGGTGCAATAGGGCTGGACCAATGCAAGGGAAGACAGAAAAAGAAACAAGGGAGGGTAAGAAAATAGAGAAGTGGAAAGAGTGATTGGATCAGACACAGTGAGCAGTGTGAGTTGTCTTGGAGAAATTCCCCAAAATTGAAAATGGGTACATACACTGGAAAAGTGAAATGAGTCTTAAGTCTGCACACAGAGTGACTGATGTGTTTTTGCTAAACTGTTTTTGGTTTTCTTTCTACAATACTGATACCTTTCCCCTTCTTTGACAATTCTTTCTTCTGAGTGATTTTTATCAAATCAAATTAGTACAGTGACTCAGACACGTGTAAAATGGACAACATACACTTTAATTATAGATCTGACTGGAAAACCAGCTTACAGCCTGAATGACTGGTTAATGTGTCACTGACTCATGTGATCTTTTGGCTACTTTGCCCATAAGTATTTCAACATTGACATAGTTAATGTTATTCTAGGTGCATTCCACAGCATTTTAGACTTGAAAGCAAATGCAGTATTTGGACAGAGATGTAGTTTTTGTATTTTTGCCTCTGTACACCACCACAGTGTAGTTGAATTAAATGATTTAAGGTGTGCTTGTGTATACCTTAAGCCTTAACAGACATGGGGTCAAATATTTTGCATTGTATTTAAATACAAATACTTTAGATATTTGAATTCCAAATACAAATACTTTATATTTTGAGTATTTCAAATACCAAAACAAATACTTTCTATGAACTGTAAACAACAAATCAACACAAAAACTGATATGACAATTTATTGTGAAAATAGTATGACCAAATACTATTGATATGTAAAGGTTTGAATGTTTTATCACAAATTCACTATTATAATATCACAGGCAATAATCAAACTATCACAATCTCAGAGATTCCCAAGTTTGAAAAGTATTTGAAAAAGTATTTGTAAAAGTATTTTGAAATACTTGGGATCAGCGATGTATTTAAAATACAAATACTTTGAATTCAAAATCAGAAAATACAAATACTCTGAAAAATGTATTTAAGTATTTTCAGATACAAATACTTTTGTATTTGGCCCCATGTCTGAGCCTTAATTCAAGGGGTTGGTTTAATAAAACCACTGCATTCAACATTTGGGAACGACATACATTTTTTTCCCATTTTCAAAGGCCTTAAGTAACTGGACATACTAAATAGGCCATATTTTTGGAGTATAAGTGGCACCAGATTAGGTCGCACCTGTCAAACAAAAAATGTATGTATGTCACCCCCCCCCGTAATACCAGCTCATTAATTTGGAATTTTTGTGTGTTGTTGTAGTGTGCTTTCTGTTTTTGGCCTTTATTCTTTAATTATTAGAGTTTTTTGTTTAGTGCTTTCATTCCTGGGAAAGTCCTTTATAAGCAGCAGTAGTAGTAGTTGTTGTTGTTGTTAATAATAATAACAAAAGCCCTGTCACACCTTGATGATTTAGCCAGCATATGCCGACCGTATTTAAAAAAACGCTAGCATCCGCTGGCGTACGTCTAATATGTTATGGGTGAGTTTTGTGTAACTTAAGAGCACAATGAAGCACGCTGATATACGTTGTAATACACCAAGCACCTTGAAAAATTTTTTGGACATACTGAAAATTTTCAATGTATGCCAGTGTATGACTTATATGTCTCGCACATTCAGGCTATAAGACAAGTTGTGAGTTATGCAATTGTTGATGCACATTTCTTGTAATTTACTCAAAAGTCGAAATATGTCCATTAATGCTGTTCATTGATTGGCTGAAAGCTGCAGTCCTCATGCAAACAGACTGTTTCAAATATTAAACCATTCATACGTGGAGTAAATATAAAGTCTTACCTGTTCGTTTCAGTGGGATTCATCATCACAGTCTGATGAAAATGCATCCACATAAAGCCTGATTTTAGAAAACGAAACCTGAAAGTACGTTAATTCCTTGTCGTGGCTGAAGAGAAGTCCCTCTGTGACACCGGCACTTTGCCCCACAGTTGCGTTATCAGATCAAGATTTCTGTGCTGCAGGTCGTCCATCAGGTTGAGTTGCAGCGCCTGGTGTGGCTGGGCCGATCCGGGACCGGCACGGTCTCCTACAGATGTAATCTGTTGGTTGGGTTGTCTGTGGGTGCTGGCTCAAGTCTCTGCTGTCAGCAAAGAGTTTTGTGTGCACATTCACAGTGCAAGCTATAACAGGGTTAAAATGGTGTACTCCTCCGGTAGATGGCACACTCCACACACAGAGATCCAAAATCTGACAGACTCTCTCAAAGTAAAATAAAAATAACAAGGCCTACCAATTCCACTGGGGAGAACAAAATACAAAAGGCAAAAAACTGAACAGGGTACTCACCCACTTATAGAATGGCTCCGTCGTCAGCTCTTCACAAAGTTCTCTCAGGATTCTGACACATTGGATAGAAAATCCATTATCTCCTGAAAATGACGTATTCTGACTTTTTCCAATGTAAGAAATACATCTGTATGTTCAGGCACCCTGTAAAACGGTGCCATGGAGCCATTCCATGTGCGCATTCATGGCGGTAGTAAAATAGCGTCCTGTGACACAGTAGAATTAGCACACATTAGGATCCACAATCTGACAGACTCTGGGGAAAAAAAAAATAAGAGTTTAGGGGTGAAGTGTGTTGTCTCCTCTCTGTAGATTCTATGTAAATCAGATCCATCCCTTTCAAATGAAAACACAGAAGCTTTGTTTTCAGACATAGCAGCGTTGGTTTCACTCTGTCTGTCAGCCATCAAGATGTTGCTGCTTTTCCAAAAATGTATGTTGCATGCTGAGAAATGCTAAGTAAGGCATTTTCTGTAATTGCACCTGCTGACTCGCTGAGTGAGAGGGAAAATTAGCAATAAAATACATCAGTGGCCATAAATTATTACCGCATGTGCACGGATAGACTTATAATCATGAATACTTTGATGTTGTGTTGCTAACTGAGACGTTAAATAATGTGTGACATGTCCTTTAAGGTAGGTGTGTGTGAGAGAGAGAGAGATGTAACAATTTTCACTTTACATAGCCTGTATTTGTGTGTGTGAGAGATTTTTGGGATACAGCTGTAATCCTGGGCTATGGAGAAAGTGTGAGTGCCTGTCTGGAGGGTGGCATTTAATAATCTGAGGTAAAATTAAAGGATCTGATGGGGTGGGGTTATTTCTGTTACATATATCACAGAGGTGTTAAACAAGGTGTGACATAAAAAATTTTGTCACACCTTTTTACAGAATATCTGTCAAAACATTCATGGAATTTTGCGACTTTTGAGATGTTGAACATTAAATATCAAATGCATGAAAATGTAAGACTGATTTGGCAAAATATGACCTCTTTAATAATTATTTTATTGGATCCAAGACCGTTAAATTCTTAAATCTGCCCATTGAACATTAAAATCTGGATGAAAAACATCATGAATACAGCATTTTTAAACTGTTTTAAGCCTGTCGGAGCTCTGTGAGGCTGTTTTAACAATAGATAAAGCTGAACCGGACGTTTACACACAAAACCCCATAGTTGAGATAAAACAATGACAGGTATTAAAGCAAATTACTTTGATATGAAAATAATTTATTTCACCTACATAGAGCTGAAACAACTAATCGAGTTAATGGATTAAAATTGATTATTAAAATAGCTGTCAACTAATTTAGTCATCGATTAGTTGCTGAGTAACTTTGCTTTACCACAAATGTTTCGTTTCTTCCATATAATCAACCGAGCTTTGCTTTGAATCTTGAACCAATGGAGTGCTTCGAGCTGCTGCTTCGTTGGTTTTATTTGTTTTAGAGTACTGACGGGGACTAGAAGGAGAGAGCATATCTCACCCATATTGGCCTCTCTTCATTGGCTTCCTGTTAATTTTAGAATAGAATTTAAAATTCTTCTTCTTACTTATAAGGTTTTGAATAATCAGGTCCCATCTTATCTTAGGGACCTCGTAGTACCATATCACCCCAATAGAGCGCTTCGCTCTCAGACTGCAGGCTTACTTGTAGTTCCTAGGGTTTGTAAGAGTAGAATGGGAGGCAGAGCCTTCAGCTTTCAGGCTCCTCTCCTGTGGAACCAGCTCCCAATTCAGATCAGGGAGACAGATACCCTCTCTACTTTTAAGATTAGGCTTAAAACTTTCCTTTTTGCTAAAGCTTATAGTTAGGGCTGGATCAGGTGACCCTGAACCATCCCTTAGTTATGCTGCTATAGACGTAGACTGCTGGGGGGTTCCCATGGTGCACTGTTTCTTTCTCTTTTTGCTCTGTATGCACCACTCTGCATTTAATCATTAGTGATTGATCTCTGCTCCCCTCCACAGCATGTCTTTTTCCTGGTTCTCTCCCTCAGCCCCAACCAGTCCCAGCAGAAGACTGCCCCTCCCTGAGCCTGGTTCTGCTGGAGGTTTCTTCCTGTTAAAAGGGAGTTTTTCCTTCCCACTGTAGCCAAGTGCTTGCTCACAGGGGGTCGTTTTGACCGTTGGGGTTTTACATAATTATTGTATGGCCTTGCCTTACAATATAAAGCGCCTTGGGGCAACTGTTTGTTGTGATTTGGCGCTATATAAAAAAAATTGATTGATTGATTGATTGATTTGTTTTATTTCACTTTATCTTAATTTTTCCCCACTAAAAACCTAAAGATATATGTCTGTGAAGAATATTTACCTTTTTTATGTTAAACTGGCCTATTATGGTCTTCTGAAACAGTTGATAGATGTATTTTATGCTAACGCCAATGCTAACATGTTAGCGTGTCTATGGCGTTTTCAGTGTTAAAGTTAGCATTAAGCTGCTGGTATTTCAGCATGTTTGTGTATTTTTCTGTATAATAATTAATGGCTCAGCGTTTGTTGTCGTAAAAGAGTCAAATGTATTACAAATTATATTTTAAAATTTATTTTTATTTATATATTAATAATAATAGTAATAATAACTAATAATGCTACTGTACAATTTTAGAGAAAGAGACATGAGTCACATCTGTCATTGTGAAATGACCACATAGTTTACAAGTTATACAGAGAATGTTGCACATATAACATGGGTTAAAGTTCTCCGTCACCACGACAGATTTCCGTCATTTGGAAAATTTAACCACACATACGCGCGCGCACGTGGTGTCAATGCATGTTTTGGGGCCGAAATATGATGCGCTCATTGTCAGAGCAGTATCCCGTTCTGCGCTAATCAAAGCAGCAGCAGTGTCAGCGTGGACTGCGGAGGGACTGTGTGAATTTTCACTCCTCTCCGCTGTGTTTACTGCTTGCCATGAGCCGCGGTCCTTCTCCTCTGTCTTCGTTTGAACATTGGCAGACACTCCCCAAGTAGAGCAGGGTGTGGCTTTGGCTCTGCTTCCGTTCTTTGTTTTATTTCGCCGTATCTTAATTTTTCCCTCGCTAAAACCTTAAAGAACATATGTGTGAGTAATATTTTACGGTTTTATGTTAAACCAACCTGTTATGGTCTTCTGAAACAGTTGATAGATGTATTTTATAACTTAAAAACGGGGCCGATGCTAACGCGTTAGCATGTCTATGGCGTTTTCAATGTTAAAGTTAGCATTAAGCTGTTTGCATCTCAACATGTGTACCTTTGTTTTTTGTATAATAGATGGCCCAGCGTTTGTTGTCGTAAGAGTCGAATGTATTACAAATTGTAATAGTTTTTATTTTTATATTAATAATAGCAACAACAATAATAATAATAATAATAACTAATAATGCCACAATACAATTTTAGAGAAACAGACAAAAAGAACCTGAAAAAACAAAGCAGAAATGATAAAACCAACTAACAATGAACATAAATAAATAAATATAGAAATAAATAGCTGTTTCCTGTGAACACCTAGTGACTCTTAAACCTCCACTTCATCCCTGTTTTATTTAAGTTTAATGACAATTTGTTTCGGTCAAACCACATCTAAGCTGTGTTTTTACACAAGAAAAAAAAATCCAGTAAATTGCACATTTTTTTTTGTCTTTTTTCATGAAAATTTCTTATCACATATTACACTTTAGTCAGGCGTTTAAAATACTTTTGTGGACTCTTGCTGTAATATGTTGTCAGTGGTTGAGATAGTTGCTGTAGGCATCTAAAAATGCTCATAATCAGGTGAAACCTGATGGAAATCTCTTTGTGGTGTGTCGGTGATGGATGGATGTATGTATGTGCATAATAAAACAAAACACTACTCCGGGTATGTTTTTGACGAGAATATAACATCATAACTTTGTTACAAGGTCAAACATTGATAACATTGATAAAGGCCTTTTAATTATAACTCACTTAAAGAAATAATGGCAAAACTCACATGTAAGTAAAAAACAAAAAATAAAAAACAATTAATTGAAAAAATAATCAACAGATTAATCGATTACTAAAATAATCGTTAGTTGCAGCCCTAGTTGTACGAGTGAGAGCATTTGTGAATGTGAATAAGCTAGTTTTGAGTTTCTCAGTGCACATGTGTTTTCAAAACTGGTGACAGTGTTACTTTGTGCACAGCAGAACAATGTTGTCAATTTCTTTAGGCCCTAATTTTGTATTTTATTGACTGTACTGCGACACAGCACCCTTTTGGCGCATTTACTAGATTAGGACCGATCAAAATACTACAGAAGACAAAGAATTTTTACTTGACAGTTTGAATTGAATTTTCTTTGTTTCAGAGGGCTTCATACCCATTAAAATTCACTAGAATATACAAAATTTAACTTGCTCTTTTAAAAATTTCTGGGGGAGCACCCCCAGACCCCCCATAATGAATGAATTAATGAATTTATTTTGCACACAGACTCGACAATAAAAAAAAAAAATAATAATAATCAATAATGTGTTTTTACTTGGCAGTTTGAAATGAGTTTTCTTTGTTTCAGACGGTTTCAAACCCATTAAAATTCACTAGAATATACAAAATTTGACTTACTCTTTTAAAAGATTTCTGGGGGAGCACCCCCAGACCCCCCATAATCAATAATGTGTTTTTACGTGGCAGTTTGAAGTGACTTTTATTTGTTTCAGAGGGCTTCATACCCATTAAAATTCACCAGAATATACAAAATTTGACTTGCTCTTTTAAAAGGTTTCTGGGGGAGATCCTCCAGACTCCCCCATGATCAATACTGTGTTTTTATTTAACAGTTTGAAGTGAGTTTTCATTGTTTCAGAGTGCATTGTACCCATTAAAATTCACCAGAATATACAAAATTTGACTTGCTCTTTTAAAAGATTTCTGGGCGTGATACCCCAGACCCCCCATAATTAATACTGTATTTTTACTTGACAGTTTGAAGTGAGTTTTCTTTGTTTCAGAGGGCTTTATACCCATTAAAATTCACTAGAATATACAAAATTTGACTTGCTGTTTTAAAAATGTTCTGGGGGAGATCCCCCAGACCCCCAAGAATCAAGACCCCACCCCCCACCACCCTTCTATGTACCTTTTGTGTTCAGGTTTTGCATTTTTATTCTCTCGCTCGCTCGCTCTATCCCCCGCCCCCAGAGGCTATTTAGAATAGATTTGTATTGCTGTATAATATGTTTATTGTATTTATTGACGAACAAAGAGTGTGTGCCCCCACTACGCCACATTTTAGGGAATTTCTGGCATTAATTTTTGTCAGGAAAAAATTTCAGTCAGATGAAAATTTATTGCTTTAACCCATGACATTTAGTGAGTCAGGCTACAGTTTTTGATTTAGGTTTTATGATTAACTGGTTATGCTAATTGCTCATTTGCAGCAACAGAAATACCTCTTTTTTTCAACATATATTTTATAACATTTATATGTTTCGATGTTGTTTTATGGCAACTCAGCACTTTGATAAAGCATGTCATTTGAAATAATTATTTTTGTTCTTTATTATAAACTGTTTTATTCTTTATTATTTTATATTTCAACAGCCAAGGGACATTTGATGATTTGTTGATTTTCAAGTATTTTAAGTTTTCAAATAATCTGTTGTTAAATAAAGTGATGGAAGGAGAGAAAAATTGTTTCCCTGGCACATTTTAAAAAAAATTCCCCCCCTAATCCGATTAATCGATTAATCGTGTTGAAACCCCATCAGATTCATCGATGATCCAAATAATCTTTTGTTGCAGCCCTACACTACATGTGTCGCTGAGCAGCTTTTATTTCTCAGGTTGGAGAACAACAAAGATGATCTGTGCACTGTGGATGTGCTGATAGTGAATTCATTCCGACTATATTAAAAAAAACAAACAAAAAAAACCCTTCTCATCTGGAATTGTCTAAACTAGGCAAAAAAAAGTGTCCAAAGGCACAGACACCCAAACTAGTTATTGCTTCCAAAAACTCTTGATTTACAAAAGGGATCAAAACAAAAAGGGATCAAAGTGCAAATTTGCATGATTTAAAAAAAAAACAAATTTATCTTAGGCTCATGCGTCATTAATGGTTTGTGTGGGGCGCAGAAGATTTTAAGATTTCAAAGTGGGGACACAGTGTTCTTAAGTATGGGAACAGTTTGTTAATACAAAAATTAAAATTGCTTTCTGTCACTGTTTCACTTAAGTATTGACATTTTTTTACTCTCGATTGCCATCATAGTGCCTTTTATCTTCAGGTTTAATAACGAGAAGATTGGGGAGACCAGCATAGATGATTTAATTTTTTCCTTCCTTTCTTCCCTATTAGGCGGAGGGAGATGTAGCGAGTCTGAACCGTAGGATCCAACTGGTGGAGGAGGAGTTGGACCGAGCCCAGGAGAGGCTGGCCACAGCACTGCAGAAACTGGAGGAGGCTGAAAAAGCTGCAGATGAGAGTGAAAGGTGAGACAACTTCAGCCTGTTTCTTTGGATACCTGCATTAGGCAGTTCAGTACCCTTATGTTTGAAATTATCTGTTGACTTTGAACATATAATGTGGAGACAATTTAAATGTTTCTCTGTCCTCTTATCACTCTGTTTTGTTCCCTATCCATGGGTTAAAGTTCTCCGTCACCACGACGGATTTCCGTCATTTGGAAAATTTAACCACACATATGCGTGCGTACGTGGTATCATGCGTGTTTTGGGGCCGAAATATGATAGCCTCACTGTCAAAGCAACATCCCATTCTGCACTAATCAAAGCAGTAGCAATGTCAGCGTGGACTGAGGAGGAAGGCACCGTGTGAATTTTCACTCCTCTCTGCTCTGTTTACTGCTTGCCATGAGCCACGGTTCTTCTCCTCCCTGTCTTCGTGGGAACATTGGCAGACACTCCCCAAGTAGAGTGAGGCGTGGCTTTGCTTTGAACCAATGAAGCAATGATCCGACTCTGCTTCAATGGTTTGTCACTTTATCTTAATTTTCCCCCGCTAAAACCCTAAAGAGCATATGTCTGTGAGTAATATTTACCTTTTTTATATTAAACCGACCTGCTATGGTCTTCTAAAACAGTTGATGTATTTTATAACTTAAAAACGGGACCGATGCTAACATGTTAGCATGTCTATGGCGTTTTCAATGTTAAAGTTAGCATTACGCTGTTCGCATCTCAGCACAGTTTGTGTGCATGTTTTCTTTATAATAAATAATTAATGGCTTAGTGTTGTAAAAGAGTCAAATGTATTACGAATTGTAATTTATTTATTTTTATTTATATATTAATAATAATAATAATAATCAGAAGAATCAGAATCGCCTTTATTGTCATTGTAATTTCCATTACGAGATTTGAGTGCAACTCCAAAAAGGTGCTTTCCGTGGTGCAAGTAACAAATAAAAGATAGTGAAATTTAACGGTAAATTATTCAGAGTATATGCACAACTAATATAAATGTAAGGTAAAATGAAATGAGGACTAAGTAATGTAAAATGCCAATCATATACAACTGTTTTATTTAAGTTTAATGACAGTTTGTTTCGGTCAAACCACATCTAAGCTGTTTTTACACAAGAAAAAAATCAAATGCAGTAAACTGCACATTTGTCTTTTTTCATGAAAATAACTTATTAAAGATCACATATTACACTTAAGTCAGGCCTTTAAAATACTTTTGTGGACTCTTGCTGTAATATGTTGTCAGTGGTTGAGATAGTTTCTGTAGGCATCTAAAAATGCTCATAATCGGATGAAACCTAATGGAAATCTCATAATAAAACAAAACATTACTCGTATGTTTTTGAAGAGAATATAACATCATAACTTTATTACAAGCTCAAACGTTAATGTTCCGTGATTAAAGGCCTTTTAATAATAACTCACTTCAAGAAATAATGGAAAAACTCACATGTAAGAAAAAAAAAACAAAAAAATGATTAATCGATTACTAAAATAATCGTTAGTTGCAGCCCAAGTTTGTTTTACAAGTGAGAGCATTTTACAGATTAAATGTGAATAAGCTAGTTTTGACTTTCTCAGTGCGCATGCGTTTTCAAAACTGGTGACAGTGTTACTTTGTGCACAGCAGAACAACGTTGTCAGTTGCTTTAGGACCTAATTTTGTATTTTATTGACTGTACAGCGACACAGCACCCATTTGGTGCATTCACTGGATTAGAACCGATCAAAATACTACAGAAGACAAAGAATATTTATTTGACAGTTTGAAGTGAGTTTTCTTTGTCTCAGAGGACTTCATACCCATTAAAATTCACCAGAATATACAAAATTTGACTTGCTCTTTTAAAAAAAAATTCTGTGGGAGATCCCCCAGACCCCCATAGTTTGAAGTGAGTTTTCTTTGTTTCAGAGGGCTTCATACCCATTAAAATTCACCAGAATATACAAAATTGAACTTGCTCTTTTAAATAATTTGTGGGGGAGAACCCCCAGACCCCCATAATCAATACTGTGTTTTTACTTCACAGATTGAAGTGAGTTTTATTTGATTCAGAGGGCTTCATACCTGTTAAGTCACCAAAATACACAAAATTTGACTTGGTCTTTAAAACATGTTCTGGGGGAGCACCCCCAGACCCCCCAGAATCAAGACTACACCCTGCCCCCACCACCCTTTTATGTACCTTTATGTTCAAGTTTTGCATTCTTTTTATGCTTTGTCTCTCTCTCCTTAGAGACTATTTAGAATAGATTTGTATGCTGTGTAATGTGTTTATTGTATTTATTGAGGAAAAAAGAGTGTGTGCCCTCACTACGCCACATTTTATGGAATTGCTGGCATTGATTTTTGCCAGGAAAAAAATTTCAGTCAGATGAAAATGTATTGCTTTAACCCATGTCCCTATCCAAACAGAGGGATGAAGGTGGTTGAGAATCGAGCGAGTAAGGATGAAGAAAGAATGGAGATCCAAGAGATGCAGCTGAAAGAGGCCAAACATATTGCAGAGGAGGCCGACCGTAAATATGAGGAGGTGGGTTGTTGACACTGCAAGTCGGTTTGGTGCAACGTTTACATCCCTAAAAATGTCTCCCTCTTAATTCTAATTTTATTTGTTTATTGTTTTGCCCCAGGTGGCTCGCAAGCTTGTGATCCTGGAAGGAGACCTGGAAAGAGCCGAGGAGAGGGCCGAGCTCTCTGAATGGTAAACCTGATCAACACACTAATTTGCACAAACTCGCATGAATAAACACAATTTTATATTCGCTGGACTTGCATTGGAAAAAGAAACACATGACCATGATGGTCTCCACAGTAAAGCCAGTGACCTGGAGGAGGAACTGAAAAATGTGACCAACAGCCTGAAGTCCTTAGAAGCCCAAGCTGAGAAGGTGAGTGATAGGAAAAAAAAAAACAAATAAAGATGCTAAATGTCTTAGTGTTTAATGGAACATACAGCTGTGTCAGATTACTGAAGTTACAGCAGGGCTAGCTGTTTTTTCTGTCCTTACTCACTGTTCTTCCAGTTAGTTGGGTCTAAGTTTAAAGGATGTTTTTTGGGGTTTTTTTCTGATGAACATGGAGATGTAACCAGGACTGATGGGCAAGACTGCAGTTTTGGAAACGCATGCAGTGCATTGATTGGTCAAAAAAAAAAAGAGCAGAAGGATTGAGTAGATGTAAGATTTTTCCAACAAACTTATGAAAAAAAATTTTTTCCTGTTTGTCTGAGAGAACACCCACATACAAAAAAAATAAATAAATAAATAAAAATATGTTGAGCCATTTTTATGGGTGACTGGAACAGCAGTTAAAAAAGTAGCAGATTTTCTTCTTCCTCTTCTAATTTCTAGCTGAGTTTCAAGGAGTCATTGCAGTACAACATTAAAATGCAGAATGGTTAGCAGAAGGCTATGACAGGATGTGTGAACTGTGAAGTCCCAAGCAGACTTGCACAGAGCCACTTGCCAAACTTTAAAATTGTTCCATACTACTTTGGATAATCTGTCACAATCCTTAATAAATCCAAGCTTTTCCTGTTGAAAAGGGACAGCGTGCATCTGGCAAAAGTTGTAACTCTGCAACACAGGTAGTTTGATCGCTGTGCAGGACAAGACTGATTCCAATGTGTGCTGGAATCAGGTGGCCAGCATGTTTAAATCCAGCCAGCATTAATTTGAGTTTCAAGTCAAATTCTTGTATTTTTCCGTCAACATATGTCCATCTCCACCTCTTCATAACCCGCGGTGTATTCTGGAAAAAACAACAAAAAACAAAACCATCACATACGTCTCAATAAGACTGAATAATCATGATAAATACATCCCGTGAAAATATTGTAGCTGATTTCACTCCTGTTGTTCACACACAGAGCCATGTAGAATTATTGTTCCACTGTGTGGCGCTGTCTGTGTCCATAGAAAAACAACATTCCATTTCGGGCTCTGCTGTTAACAGCTGTCACTCGTCCTCGACTTTCTGTGCGGCTCCATGATCACATAAATTCAGGGACGTGAAAACTCTGTGGATCCGCAAAATTCTGCGGATTTCATCATAGGGGTGGGGGAGTTAGTGTTTAATTCTGCAATTGTGATCGTCATTGAGTTTTTAAAATGTCTATTGCAAAGTCTTTTTTTTTTAACATCATGCTGCTTTTATAAGTCCGCAGCAGTCCGCGGATACTGATCTGTGTGTTACAGATACAAATCGGTGTCCTTGGATCTGCGGAGTTTTGAGGAGAAAAAAGCTTGGCTGTTGTGACAGTTGTCGTAAAGCAGGACTGGTTGGTTGCTCTGGTGACGCTGTGTGTCTCCTGCGCGATCCTTAAGCTAAACGTAGCATGTGGACATCGCAAAACTTTAGAGCTCTAAAGTTGTTAAAAGAAGAATTGTGCAGCATGTCTGTGTCACGGACTGACGTCGGACAGAGAGAAGATGGCGAGAAAGACTTTGAAAAAGTTTGATAAGGACAAGAATCCGTGGAATTGTTGCTGGTTTCATGAACGCAGATGAAACGGGAAAAGTGAACTGTGCCATCAGGAAACATGGTAAGAATTTTTCTCTTTCTGGAAAATAAACATTGTGCTGTTCAAACAGGATTTTAGACAAGATTATGTGACTTTTTTCCATTAATCGAGACTTTTATTTGAAAAAAAAAGACTTTGGCTTTGAAAGGATTTACATGAATTTACACAAGAATATAAAGGAGTTTTTATTAATGTAGACTTTTTTAATGGGAAAAAGACACTGTGGCCTTGAGTGGATCTACAGGAATTTACACAAGAATGTTGCTTTTTTACTATAATGTATGTTATTGATATTTTACCATGATTTTAAAAATATTCGACAAGCTTTCACTGTGGTTTTTGAAATGCTTTGTCTTTTAGTCTTCATGAATTTCATGTAGTTTAATTGTTCTGAGTTAATGCATAATTTGGTTTACAATTAAAAAGAAAATCATTCCAGGTCCTACTTCCACATCATATGTTATTTCAACATGATCATTGACAGTTCAAATGAAAGGTTGAATACAGGGTCATTTAAATATGCACTAATTTTGAGATTTTTTTTTTTGTTCCAGGAGATGCTGAAAATGTATCATTAGATGAAAAATAAATTTTGGTTTCTGGGATCCCACGGGGCCCGAGACCCCGGCTCCTGGGGGTCTATGCCCCCCCAGACCCCCTGCAAATTTTCTTCAGATTTCACATTTCACAGCCCTGCATAAAACATACTGCTTATTCTTAAACAATGTTTATTTCCTGCGCTAGTGTTTTAGTATGGGTTAAGGGGTGATAGTCAATATATCAACTTACAGTTGTGTCCTTTGCCCTTAGGGGCAACTTACTTGTCCCCCAGTTGCCTCAAAAATCTGCTTTAAACATTACAGAGAAGTTCAGCCCGAGTGTTAGTCTTTACACACTGTATGTGTGGGTGAGAGCCGACTTTCATTTACATATGGAACTAAGAATAGGAGGAAGCAGACTGTACTAATTGCATGAGTTGTTAGAAGTTGCTGACTTACCTATGTTTTTTTTGTTTGTTTGTTTTTTTTAAACCTCTAAATTCAAGCGATTTATTGTTTTTGAATTTCATCTGTCACAAGTTGCTTTTAACATAGGGGTGGTGGTCAAGTGGTTAACGCACTTGGTTTCAGTGCAGAAGGTTCCGGGTTCAAATCCCACCCCTGCCACATTTCTCCATGTAATGTGGAGTTGCGTCAGGAAGGGCATCCGGCGTAAAACCTGTGCCAATTCAACATGCAAATCCACCTTGGATTTGCTGTGGCGACCCCGAGTGCAAAAAAGGGAGCAGCCGAAGGGACTTACTTACAAGTTGCTTTTAACATGATGCACAAAGTTGGATGGCGCAAACTGTAATTTTTTCCCACCCTATCATAATGTGGTTTTGAATAAAGATTTATCATAATTATCCACTGATTCACTTCATTACCAAGATTTAACAGATCTATAGTCAGCTGCTTAAAATAATGGTTACAAACTTGCAGTTGTGTTCATATCTGTCAGGCAGAGTTCAGGTCTTTGCCAGATTTGTTGATGCCAGAAGCTACTACAACCCCTGGCAAAAATTATGGAATCACCCTCCTCGGAGGATTTTCATTCAGTTGTTTAATTTTGTAGAAAAAAAGCAGATCACAGACATGACACAAAACTAAAGTCATTTCAAATGTCAACTTTCTTGCTTTAAGAAACACTATAAGAAATCAAGAAAAGAAATTGTGGCAGTCAGTAACGGTTACTTTTGTAGACCAAGCAGAGGGAAAAAAACTATGGACTCACTCAATTCTGAGGAATAAATTATGGAATCACCCTGTAAATTTTCATCCCCAAAACTAACACCTGCATCAAATCAGATCTGCTTGTTAGTCTGCATCTAAAAAGGAGTGATCACACCTTGGAGAACTGTTGCACCAAGTGGACTGACATGAATCATGGCTCCAACACGAGAGATGTCAATTGAAACAAAGGAGAGGATTATCAAACTCTTAAAAGAGGGTAAATCATCACGCAGTGTTGCAAAAGATGTTGGTTGTTCACAGTCAGCTGTGTCTAAACTCTGGACCAAATACAAACAACATGGGAAGGTTGTTAAAGGCAAACATACTGGTAGACCAAGGAAGACATCAAAGTGTCAAGACAGAAAACTTAAAGCAATATGTCTCAAAAATCAAAAATGCACAACAAAACAAATGAGGAACGAATGGGAGGAAACTGGAGTCGACGTCTGTGACCGAACTGTAAGAAACCGCCTAAAGGAAATGGGATTTACATACAGAAAAGCTAAACGAAAGCCATCATTAACACCTAAACAGAAAAAACAAGGTTACAATGGGCTAAGGAAAAGCAGTCGTGGACTGTGAATACTGGATGAAAGTTATATTCAGTGATGAATCTCGAATCTGCATTGGGCAAGGTGATGATGCTGGAACTTTTGTTTGGTGCCGTTTCAATGAGATTTATAAAGATGACTGCCTGAAGAGAACATGTAAATTTCCACAGTCATTGATGATATGGGGCTGCATGTCAGACAAAGGCACTGGGGAGATGGCTGTCATTACATCATCAATAAATGCACAAGTTTACGTTGATATTTTGGACACTTTTCTTATCCCATCAATTGAAAGGATGTTTGGGGATGATGAAATAATTTTCAAGATGATAATGCATCTTGCCATAGAGCAAAAACTGTGAAAACATTCCTTGCAAAAAGACACATAGGGTCAATGTCATGGCCTGCAAATAGTCCGGATCTTAATCCAACTGAAAATCTTTGGAAGTTGAAGAAAATGGTCCATGACAAGCCTCCAACCTGCAAAGCTGATCTGGCAACAGCAATCAGAGAAAGTTGGAGCCAGATTGATGAAGAGTACTGTTTGTCACTCATTAAGTCCATGCATCAGAGACTGCAAGCTGTTATAAAAGCCAGAGGTGGTGCAACAAAATACTAGTGATGTGTTGGAGCGTTCTTTTGTTTTTCATGATTCCATAATTTTTTCCTCAGAATTGAGTGATTCCATATTTTTTTCCCTCTGCTTGGTCTAAAAAAGTAACCGTTACTGACTGCCACAATTTTTTTTTTCCTGATTTCTTATAGCGTTTCTTAAAGCCAGAAAGTTGCCATTTGAAATGACTTTAGTTTTGTGTCATGTCTGTGATCTGCTTTTTTCTACAAAATTAAGCAACTGAATGAACATCCCCCGAGGCCGCTAAAAATTGATCAAAGCCTCCCTTCCCATGAAATATTTTTTTACACTTTATTTCATATAACTTGCACTGTGGTTGTTGCTCTATTTGAAGTAATTTGAGCCATCTTTAGAGTCCAACCTATAGTTTGAACCCGCCTCCATCATGACACTTGACTGCCCACTAAATATTTATTTTTCCTCACATTATTGTATGAATTAGGACTTTAAGAAAGACCTGAACTTCCTTTGATGTTTTATGAAAATGTTTGATACCCAAACATAAATCATTCACAGTGTAGCGACTTAAGCTGCTTTTCCATCCACAACTTTCATGGCTGTTGGTACGTGTAAAATCAGTAGAGACCAGCAGCGCAACCTTCAAATTCAAATTTATTTATGTAGCACATTTAAAACACAGCTGCAGCTGACCAAAGTGCTTCACAATAATAGCAATACAAAAGTGTAAAATATTAAAGGAAAAATAAATAAATAAATAAATCTAAAAATACAGAGTAAAATAGCAGAGCAAAGCATACACCACTTAGCCAGTGTTGAAAGCCAGGGAGAAGAGATGAGTTTTCAGTCTGGACTTAAACTGTCCCACAGACTCTGAGGACCTGACAGACAGTGGAAGATCGTCCCAGAGTTGTGGCACTGTGACAGAAAAGGCTCTATCACCTCTGGATTTAAGCCTGGCTTTAGGAACAGCCAGGAGAAGCTGGTCAGCTGACCTCAGCCCTACGTGGAGTGTATGGCTGCAACCTTGATGTGTAGCACAGCTGCAGGCAGCACGACTGGATGTCAGAATTATTAACAAGACATGCTTTTGCTTTGTTCAGTCAGTCCTGCCATGTGTCACATCACTGCAGTTTTTGTTCCAAGTGATCGGGCCAACACCTTAAATGTTTTCTGGTGCTACGTCATTCATAAATGCAGTTTATCACAAACAGTTTTGTCGTACCTACTGGAGTAATTATGAGACAGTCTTTGCATGCATGCTTGGTTAAATGGAGGAACGTGTGGATGTGCACTTTATGTCACAATTATGGTAATATTATTTTTGCTTGTACCCCTTTATTTCAACAGTACTCAGAAAAAGAAGACAAATATGAAGAGGAGATTAAAATTCTCACTGACAAACTGAAGGAGGTAAGAACAGCGGGTTTCACTCAAGAGAAATACTTCCAAGTAATTATTATATTTATTTAATTATATTAATTATTCATTAATTCATTCATTATATTTAATTAATTATTATATTAAATTATTTAATTTAATTAATATGTTGCTTAAACAACTATAAAACTACATTGCAACCATGAGCCGTTCTTCAAAAAAGAGCATTAAGAACAATCCACAATGTAGGGTATGGAGACCACACCAACCCATTGTTCATTAAATCTAAAATATTAAAACTATATGATTTCATTCAAGACTGTTCAATTAATGTACAAAGTGGAAAAAATAAGCAACTGCCCTTTAGAATTCACGATTTTTTTATGGAGAGAGAAAGAATATATCATTTAAGGGGCTTGTATCATTTTAAAGTTGTTGGCTCTCGGATGATCAAGAAATACTTCTGTGTCTCCACTTGGTGCCAAAAAAATGGAATAATCTAACTGAGGAACTCAAATGATGTCCAAATATTTACCTGTTTAAATATCTATATTATACAAATAATGAATGTTTGAGTTCAATGGTACGAATATTTCATGAGGTGAAAGCTGGAACATACCAGCTTTCACCTCATGAAATATTTGTACCATTGAAAGAATGTAAAAGCATTCATTATTTGTTTTATATAACGGCTAAAATAGATCATTGTCATTTGATATTTTATTAATTTATAAACAACAGAAAAGGGACTTACATTTTGGTGTTCCACTGTGACGTGTAGTCCAGTGATGCTGTGCACTGACTTCGGACTTCCATAAAAAAGAAAAAAAAAGACTATAGTTCTTCAGTCCAGCCAAAAATCACATCAGCGTTTCATGTTTGCAGCTCTTAATGCATCCAGACGGCTTACAGGGGAGTGGATTTTGTTTGTGTGTGTGTGTGTGTGTGTGTGTGTGTGTGTGTGTGTGTGTGTGTGTGTGTGTGTGTGTGTGTGTGTGTGTGTGTGTGTGTGTGTGTCAGTGTCAGTGTCAGTGTCAGTGTCAGTGTCAGTTAACTCAATCAAATCTTCATGTCGCTGTCCCGTGCGCCCACACAACCGGCTCGGTCCAGCTGTACCTCTTCAGTGCAGCAAAAAAAAAAGTCACATCAGAAATGAGTCCAGGTTTTCTTTCTCTTCCTGCTAACAGACAGCACAGTGGATTTGTTTTTTTTTTGTGTGTCTGTCTGTCTGTATCTTACAAGAATTAGCAGTGTCAGTTAGCTCAAATTATGTCTCAGGAGAGTCGTGTCCCCGCGCGCGCACACACACACAACCTGGTCGGCGGTTGTGTGCGCGTGAACAACAAAAATAAGACTGTATACATCCTCATTGCAGCAAAAAAATAAAATAAATCACGTCAAATGAGTCCAGCTTTTGTTCTCTCTTCCTGCTAACAACCTCCAGGCAGCACAGTGGATTGGTTTTGTGGGTGCGCGTGTTGAGCGTGCGTGCGCACGCACGTGTGGGTGCGTGTGTTGAGCATGTGTGGGCGCGCACGTGTGTTTGCGGCGTGCACGTGGGTGCGCACAAGTATGCATGCACGAGCATGTGTGCGCGTGCACGTGGGCGTGCACACGTGTGTATGCGTGATCACGTGCGCGTGTGCACGAAGCCGTGCGTGTGAGTGCGATGGTACCAAACGTATGGAACCAAATTTGCACTCTAAATGGACCCAAGCCGCACTCTGAATGCAACACAAATGGCATGAATTAATCCATGTCATGTGACATACAAGCACCAATCAAATGACAAGAATCCCCTCAGCCGTTATATAAAAAGAAGTGGTGTTCTTTGGATATGTATCTAATGAAGTAAGTTTAGTTTTGTGTTTTATGTGTCGATAGACTGTGATTGTATATTGTTGATAACGTTCGGATTTTGTCCTTTGAGTTTGATTGATTGATGTGACTGAAAAAGGAGAGTCGGAATACATGCGTTTTACTTCCTACCCACTCCTATTCGGACTGATTGAACTGGATATTGGCATTGCTAGAATGTTAATGTATGCATAATGTCTGAATAAACTATTCATTCATTATACGTTTAGCAAAATCATACTTGCTATGTCTGTGTATTTCATGTACCACCACCACAATGCCAATGGTTTGAAGCCAGCAGTCATTTCTTACTGGATGATAAAGCACCCTCTAATCTGATGGAGCTCATGAAGCCCTATGGACAGTGCATCCGGAAAGTATTCACAAGGCTTCACTTTTTCCACATTTTAGGTTACAGCCTTATTCCAGAATAGATGAAATTCTTTTTTTTTTTCTCTCTCTCTCTCCTCAAAATTGTACGCACAATACCCCATACTGTGTGTGTGTGTGTGTGGGGGGGGGGGGGGGGGGGGGGTGTTTGTTTATTTGTTTGTTTGTTTATTTTTAGGATTTTGTAAATTTCTTAAAAAACAAAAGAAATCACACGTACATAAGTATTCACAGCCTTTGCCATTAAGCTCAAAACTGAGCTCAGGTGCATCCTGTTTCGACTGATCATCCTTAAGATGTTTCTACAGTTTAATTGGAGTCCACCTGGGGTAAATTCAGTTGATTGGACATGATTTGGAAAGACAAACTGTCCACATATAAAGTCCCACAGTTGACAGTGCATGTCAGAGCACAAACCAAGCATGAAGTCAAAGGAATTGTCTGTAGACCTCCGAGACAGGATTGTCTTGAGGCACAAATATGGGGAAGGGTACAGAAACATTTCTGCTGCTTTGAAGGTCCCAATGAGCACAGTGGCCTCCATCATCCGTAAATGGAAGAAATTTGGATCCACCAGGACTCTTCCTAGAGTTGGCCACCGTCTAAACTGAGTGATGGGGGAAGAGGGGGGGTGACCAAAAACCCGATGGTCACTCTGTCAGAACTCCAGCATTCCTCTGTGGAGAGAGGAGAACCTTCCAGAAGGGCAACCATCTCTGCCGCAATCCACCAATCAGGCCTGTGTAGTAGAGTGGCCAAACAGAAGTCACTTCTAGGTAAACGGCACATGGCAGCCTGCCTGGAGTTTGCCAAAAGTGGCCCAGCCAGAGCCCAGACCTGAATCTGATTGAACATCTCTGGAGAGATCTGAAAATAGCTGTGCACAGATGCCCCCATCCAACCTGATGGAGCTTCAGCAGGGTTGCAATGAAGAACTACCCAAAGTTAGGTGCACCAAGCTTGTGGCATCATATTCAAGAAGACTTAAGGCTGTAACTGCTGCCGAAAGGTGCATCAACAAAGTATTGAGCAAAGGGTATGAATACTTATGTACATGTGATTACTTAGTTTTTTTATTTTCAACTAGTTTTAATAAATTTGCAAAAATATCAGTATAACTTTCATGTTGTCATTATGTGTTGTGAGTAGAATTTTGAGGTGAAAAAATGAGTTTCATCAGTTTTGAAATAAAGCTTTAACATAACAAAATGTGGAAAGAATGAAGCGCTGTGAATACTTTCCAGATGCACCGCGCCTTCCTGGGTCCTATGTTCTCAACATGCAGGCCTACTTTGTATTCCAAAGGTGATTAAGAAGACAGCAGGCTTATCATGCTCATTTTCTCTTAACACTCTTCAGTCCTTTAAGTCCAGAGTTACAACACATCTGTTCTTGTAAGTCCTTTAAAACCACAGTGGCCCACGGGTTCCAAGCCATCCTGGAAGTTGAGTTCACGATGTTACATCTCACAGAACAAAGTGGCTTTTAAAATCAAACACTGAGTTAAATGTGCTCATTTCTGATGTTTGTTGTTTCCAGGCTGAAACCCGCGCAGAGTTTGCAGAGAGAACTGTGGCCAAACTGGAAAAGTCCATTGATGACCTGGAAGGTACCAGATCATTTGTCGTCACCTGTTTTAAAATGTCCTGTTTGGAACACAGAGTGCAGAAAATCATTACACCTGTCAGCAGCAGGATCTGTCTCTTTGACATGAATTTAATCTGGTTTCTTGTGATTGATTGCTAAATTTAGTCATAAGTTTGACATTTTAAATTAGACATATGTAATTATTTACACAGATCTCAGATCTGTAGTTCTGTTTCTCAACACAATATTTTCTAATGACACTGTTCTGTGGCCAAACCTAAGTAAACTGTGCAGTGCAGGCACATATCAGCAGAAAGTATGTTTTCTGAAGGATAGATACAGAGATGGACAAAATGTGCTCATGGTAGCTAAATTCATAGTTGTTGGAACAGTTTTTTTTAGAATTTCATTGGAGGAATAATGCACAAAGTTCTACCAGTAAATATAAACATGCATCATTCTTTTTTTGCTTTCAAGCATTTCTGCATCTTTAAAATGTCTGACCTACTGTTTTGTCTTCTCCTTCCTCCCTCTGCTTTTTACCTCCACCTCTCTCCTGTATTTCTTTGCTTTTGGCTTGTTTGTGTTGCTGCTGTCCTTGACACCTGCCTGTACTTCATGTCGACCTCTGACCTCCAGATGAATTGTATGCTCAGAAGCTGAAGTACAAAGCAATTAGTGAGGAGCTGGACCATGCCCTCAATGACATGACATCTCTCTAGATGCTCCCAGCCCCCCCCCATTTCTCCTCCTCATTCCTCTCTGTCTGCAGATTTTGGGCCCACTCTGTAGCTTGTATGTGCAAAGGGGAAAAAAAATTCTTCCTTTTCAGCTTTTGCTTCTGTGTTATTGCTTAATCACTGTGGATAAAGCTTTGTGTAAAATAGAAAAAAATAAATGCATACATTTGAATGCTTTTCATTTTTGGAGTTATAAATTTGACTTTTTTTTTTTTTTGGAATTGCACACTGACCTTCTAATTATTGACCTTAAATTATACAAGGTGAGATTGTCTTGCTGTTTTTCTCGTGGGAACTAATATAATAGTCACCATTTGTTTTTGGACACAGTGTGCACTGATCATTCACAGAGTGACTCCACACTGACACAAAGTCCTGTCAGGAGCCTGTATGCTTTGTGCCACTAACAGGCAGCCAGTTCATGCGTGCACGGCACTGCTGTGTGGGGTTTTTTTTTTGTTTTTGTTCTGCATGTGGCACAATGTAACCAAAGTAGTTATGCAAAACATGTGTTCACTTACCAGTGAAAATTTTGTGTGTTGTTAAAGATGCTGTTTGAGTCAGTGAAAGAAAACGATTCCTTAATGACATCAGGTTTGTCTTAGTGGTGTTATCTTGCGACGGCCGAGGATTTACCATGTCACTTTTCCCCCCTCTTTAGAAAAACTATCATCTGCCAAAGAAGAGAATCTGGGCATCCATCAAGTCTTGAATCAGACCCTGCAGGAACTGAACAGCTTGTAAAGATTCAGGCGAGATGATTGACAGGATGAGACGTCGCCTAACATTCCGTTCCTGTTCGACTTTATTCCACGTTTCCAGCTGTCGAACCTTTACACCCTTTTGTAAAGGCTGATTAACTTGATGCTTGTCTCTTGCTCCTTACTTCCTCTCCATAAGGCACAACATTTTAAAGATGACAGTAATTTCAAACATGTTCCTTTATTTCCCCACTGATGACTGCACCTTCACCCCAGTAATATTTTGACCACTTATTTGGAAAGAGCTGGTAATTAATATGCCCCACAAGTTTAAATTTAATGACTTAACCACTTTTGACTCCATGAAGTGCACATTGGCCTCCATCTTTTAACTCTGAAGCGCCACCCAGTGGTAAAATGGAGTTAGTGGGCAGTGTACTGATTGTGCACTATCATCCTAAATCCATTAATCACAAACTCACGCATCTTCAACCACTTACTCCAGCTAAGGGTCACGGGGGTGCTGGAGCCTATCCCAGCAGTCTAAATCCATTAGTTTTATAAAAAATGTTGAACTTGTGGCCTTATGGAAACAATTCCTTAAATATGCAGGCTAAAATAAAACAATCCTGTCATAAATGAGAAAGTAACACTTTGCTAATCTGTGATGATCCTGGAGGCTTTCTGTGTACAGTCTGTACACGTATTTTTTTTTTTTTTTTTTTTTACTTCTAGTTTGATAGAAGCAGTTGTGCAGAACTTGTCATTTACTGACCAGAAAAAAAACATCTACCAAAAAAAAGAAAACTTTCTGTACAGTGTAATGATGAGCAATGCAACAGCACTGCAATAAAAAAATACGCCAAATACATCGATTTGATTCACATTGCTTCTCAGTGGTTTGTATGTTGACTTTATTAAACAGTAATACATTTATCCCTCTGTTGTAAGTGGCTTTGAACAAAAGTATCTGTTGGTGCATACATTTAAAATATAAAAATAAGTCCTTTCTACTGTTTTGTCCACCTCACAAATGTAGAGAAACAGAAAATATTACAACATAATCCAATACAATTATCAAGCAACAGTCTATTGGCCAAGTTGAGAGCTGCAAACTGTGAAGTCTGTATTTATTACAGGACTGTTGGTTTGCACTCGCTGAGGCTGAGCGGGTGTGATGTGTGTGCAGATCAGGGGTCACCTACCTTCTCCTGAGGGGCACCTGACCACCTGGTGTTTTCCGTGTGTGTGAGAGAGAGAGAGATAAAAGAGAACCACAGGACTCGCTGCTTCTACTGTATCTCATGCCACCAGGTGGAGTCACCCACCTTCACAGAACTGGCCTAGAAGTGCTCCCAGACAGTGCCAACTGATGCACATCAGTCACTGTACAATGAAGCAGTACATAAATTTCTTACATGAAAATAAATACACAAATAGTACTTACTACAAATGCATTTGTTAAAGTACATTTTCTTATCTTGACTTAACTAGTTGAAGACAGAACAACACTAACTTGCTGTGTGCAGTATAAGCTTAACAGCATCCAGTGAGTTATGAGGTAATGCTTAAAAGTTGGACCATGCTTTTAAAATTTTATAAATCTGTGAATCAGTTTTGCTTATTTGGAACAGGAAGTATGTAACTAAATTAGTTTAGATCCAACTCAATGACAAAACTTCAGAAATGTGGAGAGAAAAAAATAAATCATATTTAAACTACATTTCTTACTGTTGTATTCACAATTGCCTTTGTTAAGCAGTCATTCCTTTAGTTTTCCTTTATTATCTATCTATATACGTGTGTGTGTGTGTACACACTACTCAAAAAAATTAAAGGAACACTTTTTAATCACAGTATAGCATCAATCTGTTAAATGTATGGGATATTGATTTGGTCAGTTAAGTAGCAGAGGAGTTGTTAATCAGTTTCAGCTCGGTTGGTGTTAATGAAATTAACGACAGGTGCAGTAGAGGGACAACAATGAGATGACACCCAAAACAGGAATGGTTTGATATGAGGCCACTGACATTTCCCCCCCATCTTTGATTGTTCACTAGTTTTGCATTTGGCTGGTGTCAGTGTCACTACTGATAGCATGGTGCGGTATCTGGATCCTACAGAGGTTGCACAGGTAGTCCAACTCCTCCAGGATGGACTAACGTACCGTTGCCAGAAGGTTTGCTGTGTCTTCCAGCACAGCCTTTAGGTAGCGCATGGAGGAGATTCTAGAAGACAAGCAGTTACTCCAAGAATGCCACACAGGGCTGTAGAAGGTCCTTAACCCATCAGCAGGACTGATTTCTGCTCCTTTCTGCAAGGAGGAGTATGCAGGCAGTTCCTGGAGGATAAAGAATTGATACCTTTGACTGGCCCACACCATCGCCAGATCTAAATCCAATCGAACACCTCTAGGACATTGTTTCTGTCCATCTGACACCACCAGGCTGCACCTCAGACTGTCCAGAAGCTAAGTGATGCCCTGGTGAAGATCTGAGATCCCCCCAGGACACCATCTGTTGCTTCATTTGGAGCATGCCCTGACTTTTTCAGGCATTCATCCAAGCACATGGGGGCCAAAAAATAAATCTGAGTACCATTTTTGAGTTGCTGCAATGAACTTTTAGCAAAATGGACGAGCCTGCCACATCATTTTTTGCTTTGATTTTCAGGATGCCTTTGAATTCAGCACTCTGTAGGTTGATAATTTTAATTTCCATCAACTGATGTTGCAGCCTTTCATTCCTAACAGATTACCCGGTCTGTCAGGAAACATAACCTGCATGACTTTTTTTCCCCAATGAGATCTGATGTGTTTACACTTGTATGTACTGTATATACAAGTGTGCATATAAATGTCTTTACACTGTATACACAGTGTAAAGACATTCATTTCACAAGCTTCAGTTCAAACCATAACATGTACAGCTACACTGCATTTTCACAGCAGCGCAGATGCTTGCATAAGCCATAGACAGATGAACAGAAATAGTACAACGCTAAATGGGTAAACAAACTGGTTGAGTCAGTTTTAGCATTGTAGATCATTGCACTTGACGCTGGCATTTGTTGACACTGGCGCTTGACTCTGCAGTTTGACCAATTTGGAGATGGTGGTGCTCATCAAGGGATGAGTCAGTGCTCCAGTTCCATCTTTCTGAAGTCTGCATGCTGAAAATACATCTGATAAATGGACTCTGGTGTTTCTCACTGCTTAACTGGCTGAGCACACCTGAATGTCTGACAGGTGATCTCCAGGAGCAGGGTTGGCGACCTCTGGTGTAGATGGAACTTTTGACCAGTTAACAGACACTCTGCGTAATTTCATTGTGCCATAATGTAGCCCACATTTAATATGCGCATTTGCAATTATTTGAGTCGGCTAACTGCCAAACCACTGGATGAGCAATGTTTTCTTAACTGTCCTTGCATAGTGTGTGTTGGGCATGTAAGAACTAAGAAGTTGCGTTTTCTTTTGGAAGACCAAAGAGCACAGATGACACATTTTTAAAATCAATTTTTATTTTTGCAGCTCATACATGAGAAGTCCTCACTTTTGATTGACGTTTTTTAATTTTTTTTATTTTTATCATCCCTTTCCATGTCAGCTGAATACATATGTTACAGAAATCAAAACTTGACATTTTATGCATCTTGCTGACACAAAATGACCCCACATCAAGTGATTTAATCACATCAGTGTAATAAGCATGCACGTCATGCTGGGCCAAACGGGATGTTGTGTTCCTGTTTGCTGCTCTTCTGTCATCCTCTAAATACAACTGGAGCAGTGTATTTTCACTTCACAATGCAGTTCCTTATTAAGGATACACTTTGAAGTGTGAAAACAAATTAGAAAGTAGAATCATGGAGAGAGGTTCACTCATCCATCCGCGGTCACAATTATGCTTGTGTTTTCGGACATTCCTGCTCAAGAATATTTCTTCCTGAAGGCACAACCTATATGGACAAAAATGTTACAGGTCAGTGTGGAAGTCAGAAATGGAAAATAATAATGGGGGGGAATCATTACTTTTATAGTCTTTCTGGGAGAACGAAGAAACATGACAGACTTTATTTGGCTATTGAGAAAGAAGCACGCCTACAGTTATTCATGCCTGCAGCATGTTGCTCACCTGCAGTCAGTCTGCATTTTCCACCTGCTGGCTGACAGAGGATTACAGAACAGCCTGCACAGGGTACGACTGCCTGAGCATGGCTGAAGATGGTCGTGATCCTGTAGCAACCTGGGCAGCGTGTGAAGACAAATCAATTGTAAAAGTCAGTCTGGAAAATGCTGTGTGCGCAGGTGCAGTCTGAGGCAGCAGCACACGTTCATACCTGGACATTTAACATCCATAAAGTAGGAGTTCGGGCTCTGGACAATCCTCTTCTTCTTGTGTCTTCTCCTCTCCTCTGCCCAAGTGGGATGCATCAGATCTTGATTCAACTGCAATGGACAAGAGTGATTTCAACATTCATACCTGACTTATTGCCATCTAGTGGTGAATGTGCAGATTGCATTGTTAATTTCCCTTCACGTTTTTGCTGCAAGGGCCTTCTCTTGTGATAAGCAACATGAATGCTTCTCCTTTTCACAAAAATGAGGGCTCTCAAACTTAACCTGCACTAGCAACCAGTAGACTGTGTATAGGGGAGTACCCACCGATTTCTTATGTATTTTCTAAAGACTTGCAGCTGCACTGCAAAATGTGACAGGTGGAACAAGTATGTCCCTTTAGGGCTACTGTATTAGCGTGGTGGCCAAAATGTGGGGGTCCGCTCCCATACAGATTCGAAGGGCTCATCTTAAATTTATGAAAACACATTGACTCATTGTTTCAGGTAACTAAACACAAATGAACAGATGGTTATGAATGCTATATTCCATTTCTGTTCATAAACACCCCTAAAGCCTGAACACTGTTGCTTGAATTTGTTTCAGCCATAAGAGTTTGACCTCAATGCATTTAAATAATTTGTTAAAAATAATCAGTTATTCTTCTTTGTCGGCGGAACTAAGGTAGGGCTTTAAGGGATTAACAAACATTGCTGGTGCAAACCAACAGTTTGCTAAAGCAGCAGCAATTAATCAGTGATTAACTGACAACTATTTTGATAATCATTTAGAGTATTTAAAAAAAAATCTTTGATTTCAGCTTCTTACATGTGAATATTTTCTGGTTTGTTTTACTATCTTATTTTCTCTTATATGGCAGTAAACTGGATATCTTTGGGCTGTGGATAAAAAAAAAGACATCTGAAGGGGTCATCTCGGGCTCTAGGAAATATTGATCAACATGTTTCACATTTTTGTGTTCAACAACCCAATCTATACTGTCTCAGTCCACCCACCTGTAAAAGTAAGTAAATGTGACGCATCATTGTAAAGCGCTTTGAGCGTCTGCTAGATGAAAAGTGCTATAGACCGTGGAGTCTTCTTTCTTCAATGGCATATTTTTGCAAAGTAGAAGAAACGATAGACAACTTGTAATCAGTATTTCTATAAAAAATACAAGTGTAAAATGTAAATCAATCTGTAGGTGCGGAGACTTTAGACATAAACAAGTTGTTTATGATTTCGTATTTGTTTCCTGAACAGTGATTCCACTTTTTTTTTCTTCTACCAGATCTTAAAATAAATATGACAATAACTGTAACTAATATAGTTTGAAGTGTTTCAGGAATCTAGAATGTTCATCTGTTGAAAACTTGTTCCAACAGTCTGTGATGTATTTACAACAAAGCAACAAAGCTCGGTGAACACCTGTGTGTGGTGGTGATTCCGTATTTTATATTTCAAATGCAGAATAATTTTCGAACCCGTTTGGTGATTGAATGACTCATTTGTAATCGCTTCATAGCGTGTCCCTTTACCGCCCCCTACAGGTCTGATGACTGAACTGCTAATAAGGCGACATGCCCAGACACGTCCAGGAAACCAGCGACCCTCAGAAAACAACGTATTTAACATTCAGGCAGAAAGATATCAAATCAGGCATACACACTGAGCTTCACTTTCTAATTACATATAGCGCCAATAGTTTTTTTATTCACAATAGTATTTGACAAAATTTCTGTCAAAGCTTTTAAAAAGTTTTTGTAAAAAAAAATTCTTAGCTGTTCTGCCTAAAAGGAAAAAAAAATGAATTAATACTTACAGGCATCTTGACTCAAATTTCTGAAATTATTCGTCAACGTGAAAAACGACGCGGTGATGTGTGATGTGCGCTTCCTGAGACACAAACTGACTGTCAATCAACGAACTAGTGGTTACTGTTTTACTCTCCGGAACACGCCGAGCGGGCGGGGACACAGACACCGGCTCAACTGGTTCCTCTGGAGTTAAGTACGAAGGTTGAAAACGAAATCATAAAATTAATGATTATACCGACTATCATCACAGCTGTTAACCTGGTGTGATTTGGAATCGTATACTCCAAAGTTCATTTACTGCATCATGTGATAAAATTTATTTTTAATAACATGCAGTTATTAGATTAGATCCATACACTCATTTGGACTTCATCCAGCCACAGTCATATCATCTGCAAACTTGACAATGGTGTTGATAGAATGGGAGAGAAAACAATCATGTGTAAAGAGCATACAGAAGGGGGCTCAGCACACAGCCCTGCAGGACACCAGTGTTAAGTATGACCCTGTGGTCACATTAGCTTCAAGTGACAGCAGTAAAGCGGCGACTTGCTTTTCATTTTCAATCAGACTGGGCATTTTGCAGCAGCAAGAGATAAAGATTGCTCTGCTGCCACCTAGGCCGGGCCAAAATAGATAGACAGATAGTTAGATAGATAAAACTTTATTGATCTCACAGAGGAGAAATTCACATGTTACGTAAGCTCTTAAGACAACACACAAAGGTGGGTGCAAGTAGAGGAAAATGTTCATCGAACAGCTTGTGCAAGGATAAGCAATAATAATAATACTTGTAACAGTACAAGGCATAGGAAATGAGGTAGAAATAGAATATGTATATGCCCAATATCTGTCCCGGGTTTTAACTAATTAATAATCCAAAGGAAAAATCACAAAAACACTTAAAGGTCATGACAATTCATTCAGATTTAGTAATTTGATAGATCCACCTTAATTATTAAAAGTATCACAATCAGTATCTGTAACTGCGATACTGGCTCTGCATTTACGTGATATCGGATCAATGCCAAATCTTGCAGTATCGCACACCACTAGTGCATGCTCTGGGAATGCACATCAAGTCAAAAAGCCAAGTGCTTGTCACAGGTAATGTGACCATAGCTTTAGGGTGGAGGAGACATAGGGGCCTACTCTGTCTGTAAGCGATTAGTCAAAAAGTTTTTGCTGCAGTGGGAGGCTTGTGAAAGTCCTAAGCCAGCTAAGCTAAGTCCTGAACTCTGTCCTGGATGACTGTGCTGAAAGCAGAACTGAAGCTGATGAAGTGCATCCTCACATAGCTCCCCTGCTGCTCAAGGTGGGAAAGTGTTAGTCATTTTTCTTGTGAAATGTTGGCCCATACATATTGCTGATCATAAGAGAAGGCATGAATCTGCATCGCCAAAGAAACAAAAATGTGAAGAGAAAGAAAATCTTGATCGGTAACAACATAACAGTCTGAAACCTCGCCACTAAAATCACACACAATGCAATGACTTTTAATAGGCAATCGCCAATTCCAGATATTTTCCTCTCTGCCTGTTTGAAAGTTCAACTATAACACAAAGATGCTTGTAAAGGGAAAAATGCTATTAAGTGTAGAAGCTTTTCTACATAATGCTAAAATGCAATGTGTGTAAACACTGTTACATTTGTAGGCACGTGTTTCTTTGAATGATGAAACCATAGTTTCCAAGTATATAGTGGAAGCTGATCATCAAACAGATAAAATGTCTTGCAGAGCATAAAAGATGGAAGTTTTTATAATTCCACTATTTGATTCCTTGTTATGTCAATCGTGACCTGTATTTTCCTTTAAGTGTACCCATGTAGCTAAAGTTCCATGATTTGCAGAAATGTGCTCACTTATTTGTACAACCCCTGGCAAAAATTATGGACTCACTGGCCTCGGAGGATGTTCATTCAGTTGTTTAATTTTGTAGAAAAAAAGCAGATCACAGACATGACACAAAACTAAAGTAATTTCAAATGGCAACTTTCTGGCTTTAAGAAACACTATAAGAAATCAAGAAAAAAGATTGTGGCAGTCAGTAATGGTTACTTTTTTAGATCAAGCAGAGGAAAAAAATATGGAATCACTCAATTCTGAGGAAAAAATTATGGAATCACCCTGTAAATTTTCATCCCCAAAACTAACACCTGCATCATATCAGATCTGCTCCTTAGTCTGCATCTAAAAAGGAGTGAACACAAAGGAGAGGATTATCAAACTCTTAAAAGAGAGTAAATCATCATGCAATGCTGCAAAAGATGTTGGTTGTTCACAGTCAGCTGTGTCTAAACTCTGGACCAAATACAAACATGAGAAGGTTGTTAAAGGCAAACATACTGGTAGACCAAGGAAGACATCAAAGCATCAAGACAGAAAACTTAAAGCAATATGTCTCAAAAATCGAAAAATGCACAACAAAACAAATGAGGAACGAATGGGAGGAAACTGGAGTCAACGTCTGTGACCGAACTGTAAGAAACCGCCTAATGAAAATGGGATTTACATACAGAAAAACTAAACGAAAGCCATCATTAACACCTAAACAGAAAAAAACAAGGTTACAATGGGCTAAGGAAAAGCAATCGTGGACTGTGGATGACTGGATGAAAGTCATATTCAGTGCTGAATCTCGAATCTGCATTGGGGAAGGTGATGACGCTGGAACTTTTGTTTGGTGCCGTTCCAATGAGATTTATAAAGATGACTGCCTGAAGAGAACATGTACATTTCCACAGTCATTGATGATATGGGGCTGCATGTCAGGTAAAGGCACTGGGGAGATGGCTGTCATTACATCATCAATAAATGCACAAGTTTACGTTGATATTTTGGACAATTGAAAGGATGTTTGGGGATGATGAAATCATTTTTCAAGATGATAATGCATCTTGCCATAGAGCAAAAACTGCGAAAACATTCCTTGCAAGAAGACACGTAGGGTCAATGTCATGGCACAGGGTCAATGTCAACGAGCAGATCTGATTTGATGCAGGTGTTAGTTTTGAGGATGAAAATTTACAGGGTGATTCCATAATTTTTTCCTCAGAATTGAGTGATTCCATATTTTTTTCCTCTGCTTGGTCTAAAAAAGTAACCGTTACTGACTGCCATAATATTTTTTTCTTGATTTCTTATAGTGTTTCTTAAAGCCAGAAAGTTGCCATTTGAAATGACTTTAGTTTTGTGTCATGTCTGTGATCTGCTTTTTCTACAAAATTAAACAACTGAATGAACATCCTCCGAGGCCAGTGATTCCATAATTTTTGCCAGGGGTTGTAGCACAGGTTGCCTTTTTGAGCTTAATGGTTTCATAATATACAGATGTGCACTCTAATAATTCCACCATCAAAACTCTTAAGTTTTGATGTACACAGCAACATGAAGTGAAGAAAACGAGGAACACAACAGAAGGAAGGTCTGGAGAATGAAAGTTGACCTGAAGACAAGATGAAACCTGATAACACCAAGGTCACCAAAGTCATGATGGAAACAAACGACCTCTCAAAGGCTCATTTGATGAATGAAGCATGAGCATGTCTGGAAAAATGCTGAAAGCTGTGAAAAATTATTTCAAAAGGGAGTGAGCAGCTAGAGCAAAAGAGTATTGGTGCATTCCAGTGGTACTGAGAGGTTGGAATTCTCCGGTTACAAATAGGAAGTTTCAATTCCCTATTTCAAGGACCCATAATTCCTTGCGTATGGTCTCAGCTTGCATTCACTTAGCTGTGAACAGCTGCATGTAAATTGGTCTCTTAAAGCTTTCCAAAGCAACGTAAGTGTTTGGATTTTTTGTTGTAGTAATCAGAGCAGAAAAGAAAAGTTAAGGAGTCATTAGGAGTTAAGTTGGACTTGATTCAATTCATAAAGTTCATTTGTTAAGTTTGATGACATCTAAAACTCTGTTAGTGAATTTGTTGTATTGTCTTTTCCAAGTACTGGTCTTTCAACACTTAAATCTTATGTTAAAACAATGCCAATTTTAATGTTAACTCCAGTTAACCAAGCCGTCAATGAGACCAGAACGACTGGAATTATTCTAAATGTGCATTGCATTATGTGTCCCTGAAAGACTGTATATTTTCTTTGCAAGTCCACCTCAACTCGTTCAAAAACTGCACATCCTGCGTTCACAATCCAAGGCTGCTGTGAGCATCAGCAGATGTGAAAGCTGTAGTTTTTAAAGGACTTCTTTTTTGTGTCAGATTTACTAAGGTGCACACAGTCCTGTTCTGGTGCTGTCTGTGGGCATGTATCATCATGACAGGCTACACTGATGCCCCCCCCGTCTGATCAGTCCCCCTGCCTTCACTGCACATGCGCCTTTCCTGAGCATCAGCAGCAATTAACAGATTATCGCCTCATTTCTGCTTAAAACTGATTTTACAATGACTTAAGAGGTTTTACTTTGTCATCTGATGGTTAATAGTCCTATTATTCCCTTTGATCGGTTCAGGTGTAGAGTGTCAGATGCATCGGGCTTCATAATCTCAGGTGATTTTTAGGACTTTCTATAATTTATTATTAAATAATACTGAATTTACATGGAATTGATTGTTGTACAAAAGCTTCAGACATCTTTTGCTGAGATATATAACTGGAGTGCAGTTTTAAGCAGAAACAAGGCTGACGCTCCAAAATGACGTATGCGCAGTGAAGGCTAGGGGCAGCGATCAGTCCACGACACTGGCATCTGTCCTCTTCCATGGGGTCTCTATGGTTTTTGTAGCTCCCTATACCCCAAAACCCTGGAGGCATCTAGCTTAGTTTCTGACTGTTGGTCTTATGTGGAAACTGGAACATATTTATCTCAGTGTGGTGTCATTCTCACTCCCACTTCTGTGATAACTGGAACATGACATATGTCGAAGACCTGTGAGCCAAGGAGGTAAACTACCACAGGAAGCTGGAAGCCCAGAATGGTTTGCCCCATTTCACCTTATGAATATATTTTCAGATCTTTGTATATCTTGTATTCAAATTAAGGTAAAACATGGAAGAGTTCCAATTTTATAAGTTTTAAGTGTCTGTGTCAAATAATTTCTCAACAGTCCAAAAATATTCTTGAATATGTACATAAAAAAAAATATATATATATATATATATACATATTTTCCTCAAACACAAAGACTGTTTATATATATATATATATATATTTTTTTTTTTTTTTGGTAATAATTAAATGATAAAGAATATTACTGATTTCGAACTGAACAAACCGAGTGGAATATTGGATATCCGGAGCCATGACAACAAAGAAGATTGCCAGCTTGTTTCTGTTGTGTGGGCCGCTGAAGAGGAGGTACTGCTGGCCCACCACCACCAGAGGGCACCCTGCCTGGAGTGCGGGCTCCAGGCACCAGAGGGCGCTGCCGCCTCACCGGAGCAGCCGGGGTGACAGCTGACACTCATCACCTATGACAGCTGTCACCACTCATCTGATCTGCATCGGTATATCAGCAAGACGTCATCTCCACCTCTTTGCCGAGATATCGTTCTACCGAGGAGGTAACGAACTCAGCCGTTGTGTTGTCTTTCAGACAGTATCGTTGTTGCTTGTGTTTTGACAGTGGTTGGTGAGTACTTGCAGCTGGAGACTGTATTGAACCCTTTTTGATAAGTACTCACATTTTCCTGACAAGAGGTGGAGGTGTTTTTTTTCACCATCCGTGTTGCTGGGTGCAAACGCACCCACATCTAACTGTTTTTGTTCCTCGCCAGCAGTACCAGATCCGACAAGCGGAGGCAGTGGCCACCTGGGAGTTCGGGACTTGGCGGCTCCAGTATTCCCGGGGTTCGGTGGCGGAGGAAATCGTGTGGTTCCGGTTCTGCTTTGGACAGACGCCTTCTATCTTCGAGCCTGCCCACATGACACCTTTGTGAATTGACTTTATTATTTTCTATTGTAATCTGTCGTGCTTGTTGTGCTTATTTCACAACAGTAAAAGTGCTATTTGACTTCCTCCATTGTCCGTTCATTTGCGCTCCCTGTTGTGGGTCCATGTTCCAACACTTTCACAACAGGATATCTCGGCCAACGTCATGGATCCCGAGGGGCGTCAACCGGCTGTTGAACGGCCAATGGAAGAACAGGGCGCACAGACGTCCGCAGGAGGAATGATCGGAGAGTTGCAGCGAATCCTCACCGCTTTCACGGCTCGGTTGGATTTAATGACCGAGCAAAACGTCCTCCTTAACCGCAGGGTGGAGGCTCTCGCCGCGCAGGTGGAAGCGCGCCCTCAGGGCGCTGCTGCGGCTCTCCCTCCTGTCAACCCTGTGCGTAACAGTGACGTTCCACAGGTCGTTCAACAACCCCTCCCACCTTCCCCGGAAGCATACATAAGCCCTCCAGAGCCGTACGGGGGTTGTGTGGAGACGTGTGCGGACTTTCTTATGCAGTGTTCGCTCGTCTTCGCACAACGTCCCGTCATGTACGCGACTGATGCCAGCAAAATAGCTTATGTGATAAATCTGCTTCGCGGTGAGGCACGCGCTTGGGCTACAGCGCTCTGGGAGCAAAATTCACGGCTCCTTCAGACATATGATGGGTTTGTGAGGGAGTTCAGAACAGTGTTCAATCACCCAAATAGAGGAGAGACCGCTTCAGCCGTGCTGCTGTCAATGAGACAGGGGCGCCGGAGCGCAGCTGCTTATGCAGTCGACTTCCGCATCGCGGCTGCAAGGTCCGGCTGGAATAGCACTGCCCTCCGCGCCGTCTTCGTTGGTCCTAAAGGAGCACCTGGTAGCTAAGGACGAACCGCGGGACTTAGATGGGCTTACTGATCTGGTTATACGATTAGACAATCGGTTAGAAGAACGCCGTCGGGAACGAGACGAAGCGCGAGGCCTCTCCCTTCCAGCTCCGACCGAGCTCCGCCCTCCCCACGCTCCACAGCCCCTACGCTCCGTGCGGTTACAGCTCCCCCTGCTGATGAAGCTATGGACACGAGCAGGGCCACATTTAGACCCCCGGATAGACAGAGGAGGCTGGTCCGCGGAGCGTGCTTTGTTTGTGGCTCGATAGAGCATCAGGTGAGGGACTGCCCCGAGCGGTTAAACACCAACGCCCACCCCTAGAAACTGGGCTAGGGGTGGGCCAAGACATTCACATGGGACACACCCATATTGCCACACGACTCCCGGTTACAATCCTTTATGAGGATTTAACCCTTCAGGCCCCAGCACTGGTGGACACGGGCTCTGAAGGGAATTTGCTAGACAGCAAATGGGCTAGGGAGGCAGGGCTCCCTCTGGTGGCACTTACTTCACCTGTGCAAGTACGGGCACTAGATGGCTCCCTACTCCCTTTGATCACACATAAGACACCACCAGTAACTTTGGTGGTGTCAGGAAACCACCGGGAGGAGATCGAGTTTTTTGTGACTCCTGCCACCTCCCGCGTGATTCTAGGGTTCCCCTGGATGTTAAAACACAATCCCCGGATCGATTGGCCGTCCGGGGTAGTGGTTCAGTGGAGCGAGACCTGCCATCGGGTATGTTTAGGTTCCTCGGTTCCTCCCGGTTCCCAGGCTAAGGAGGAGGTCAGAGTCCCGCCCAATCTCGGGACAGTGCCGGTGGAGTACCATGACCTTGTGGACGTGTTCAGCAAGGATCTGGCGCTCACCCTTCCCCCGCACCGCCCGTACGATTGTGCCATTGATTTGGTTCCAGGCGTTGAGTTTCCGTCCAGCAGGCTGTACAACCTCTCACGACCTGAGCGCGAATCAATGGAGACCTACATCCGGGACTCATTAGCTGCCGGGTTGATCCGGAATTCCACCTCCCCGATGGGTGCAGTTTTCTTTTTTGTGGGGAAAAAGGATGGCGGACTACGTCCATGCATTGATTACAGGGGGCTGAACGAAATCACGGTTCATAACCGATACCCATTGCCCTTGTTGGATTCAGTGTTCACGCCCCTGCATGGAGCCCAAATAATCACCAAGCTAGATCTTAGAAATGCGTATCACCTGGTTCGGATCCGGAAGGGAGACGAGTGGAAGACGGCATTTAACACCCCCTTAGGTCACTTTGAGTACCTGGTCATGCCGTTCGGTCTTACAAACGCCCCCGCGACGTTCCAAGCATTAGTTAATGATGTCTTGCGGGATTTCCTGCACCGATTCGTCTTCGTATATCTGGACGATATACTCATCTTTTCTCCGGATCCTGAGACCCATGTCCGGCATGTACGTCAGGTCCTGCAGCGGTTGTTGGAGAACCGGCTGTTTGTGAAGGGCGAGAAGTGCGAGTTCCACCGCACTTCTTTGTCCTTCCTGGGGTTTATCATCTCCCCTAACTCCGTCGCTCCTGATCCGGCCAAGGTCGCGGCGGTGAGAGACTGGCCCCAACCCACCAGCCGTAGGAAGCTGCAACAGTTCCTCGGCTTTGCTAATTTCTACAGGAGGTTCATTAAGGGCTACAGTCAGGTAGTTAGCCCCCTGACAGCCCTGACCTCACCAAAAGTCCCCTTCACCTGGTCGGATCGTTGCGATGCCGCGTTCAAGGAGTTGAAACGGCGCTTCTCGTCTGCACCCGTTCTGGTGCAGCCTGATCCTAGTCGCCAGTTAGTGGTTGAAGTGGACGCCTCGGACTCAGGGATAGGAGCTGTGCTTTCCCAGAGCGGGAGGACCGATAAGGTCCTTCACCCGTGTGCCTGTTTTTCCCGCAGGTTGACCCCGGCCGAACGGAACTATGACGTCGGCAATCGAGAACTCTTTGCGGTGAAAGAGGCTCTAGAAGAGTGGAGACATCTGTTGGAGGGAACGTCCGTGCCATTCACGGTTTTCACTGACCACCGGAACCTGGAGTATATCAGGACCGCCAAGCGGCTGAACCCCAGGCAAGCCCGCTGGTCACTGTTCTTCGGCCGTTTTGACTTCCGGATCACCTACCGTCCCGGGACCAAAAACCAGAGATCGGATGCCTTGTCCCGGGTACATGAAGATGAAGTCAAAACGGAGTTGTCGAATCCACCGGAACCCATCATCCCGGAGTCCACTATCGTGGCCACCCTCACCTGGGACGTAGAGAGAACCGTCCGGGAGGCCCTGGCACGAAACCCGGACCCCGGAACTGGACCGAAGAACAGACTCTACGTCCCACCAGAGGCTAGGGCTGCAGTCCTGGACTTCTGTCACGGCTCCAAGCTCTCCTGTCATCCAGGGGTGCGAAGAACCGTGGCAGTTGTCCGGCAGCGCTTCTGGTGGGCGTCCCTAGAGGCCGACGTCCGGGACTATATCCAGGCCTGCACCACCTGCGCCAGGGGCAAGGCTGATCATCGCAGGGCTTCGGGACTGCTCCAGCCGCTGCCCGTGCCTCATCGCCCCTGGTCCCACATCGGCCTGGATTTTGTCACGGGCCTCCCACCGTCCCAGGGCAACACCACCATCCTCACGATAGTGGACCGATTCTCCAAGGCGGCCCACTTCATGGCCCTCCCGAAGCTCCCGACTGCCCAGGAGACAGCGGACCTCCTGGTCCACCACGTCGTCCGGCTGCATGGCATTCCAACAGACATTGTCTCCGATCGCGGTCCCCAGTTCTCCTCGCAAGTCTGGAGGAGCTTCTGCCGGGAACTGGGGGCCACGGTGAGTCTCTCATCCGGGTACCATCCCCAGACCAACGGGCAAGCAGAACGGGCCAATCAGGAGGTGGAACAGGCCCTGCGTTGCGTGACGGCCGCGCACCCGGCGGCCTGGAGTACCCATTTGGCCTGGATCGAGTATGCCCATAACAGCCAGGTGTCGTCAGCCACCGGCCTCTCCCCTTTTGAGGTGTGTCTGGGGTACCAGCCTCCCTTGTTTCCGGTGGTTGAGGGAGAGGTCGGTGTGCCCTCGGTCCAGGCCCACCTATGGAAATGCCGTCGGGTGTGGCGTGCCACCCGTTCTGCTTTGCTGAGGGCCCGGATGAGGACGAAAGCCCATGCAGACCGTCGGCGGACCCCGGCCCCTGCGTATCGGCCAGGGCAGGAAGTGTGGTTGTCAACAAAGGACATCCCCCTCCAAGTGGTCTCACCAAAACTGCAGGATCGGTACATTGGCCCGTTTAAAATCCTCAAGGTCATCAGTCCAGCCGTGGTGAGGCTTCAGCTTCCGGCCTCACTGCGGATCCATCCCGTTTTCCATGTGTCCCAGATTAAGCCACATCACACCTCACCCCTCTGTACTCCGGGTCCGGCACCACCTCCTGCCCGGATCATCGATGGCGAGCCGGCTTGGACTGTGCGCCGGCTCTTAGGTGTCCGTAGGATGGGCCGGGGCTTCCAGTATTTGGTGGACTGGGAGGGGTACGGACCTGAAGAATGCTCCTGGGTGAAGAGGAGCTTCATCCTGGACCCGGCCCTCCTGGCCGATTTCTACCGCCGCCACCCGGACAAGCCTGGTCGGGCGCCAGGAGGCGCCCGTTGAGGGGGGGGTCCTGTTGTGTGGGCCGCTGAAGAGGAGGTACTGCTGGCCCACCACCACCAGAGGGCACCCTGCCTAGAGTGCGGGCTCCAGGCACCAGAGGGCGCTGCCGCCTCACAGGAGCAGCCGGGGTGACAGCTGACACTCATCACCTATGACAGCTGTCACCACTCATCTGATCTGCATCGGTATATCAGCAAGACGTCATCTCCACCTCTTTGCCGAGATATCGTTCTACCGAGGAGGTAACGAACTCAGCCGTTGTGTTGTCTTTCAGACAGTGTCGTTGTTGCTTGTGTTTTGACAGTGGTTGGTGAGTACTTGCAGCTGGAGACTGTATTGAACCCTTTTTGATAAGTACTCACATTTTCCTGACAAGAGGTGGAGGTGGTTTTTTTCACCATCCGTGTTGCTGGGTGCAAACGCACCCACATCTAACTGTTTTTGTTCCTCGCCAGCAGTACCAGATCCGACAAGCGGAGGCAGTGGCCACCTGGGAGTTCGGGACTTGGCGGCTCCAGTATTCCCGGGGTTCGGTGGCGGAGGAAATCGTGTGGTTCCGGTTCTGCTTTGGACAGACGCCTTCTATCTTCGAGCCTGCCCACATGACACCTTTGTGAATTGACTTTATTTTCTATTGTAATCTGTCGTGCTTGTTGTTCTTATTTCACAACAGTAAAAGTGCTATTTGACTTCCTCCATTGTCCGTTCATTTGCGCCCCCTGTTGTGGGTCCGTGTTCCAACACTTTCACAACAGTTTCATCAAATCACATGTCTCCAAGCTCCCCAAATCCACACAAGCACAAATTTACATAGATAGGGTCGAGCTGTACAACAGGCCTGCCCCTAGCAGATTGCGGCCCCGCCATCTTGAAAGGTTGAAGCACTGTAGCGGTCTCACACTATCAGTGGAAAATGCGTGCTTTGCGCTTGTAATCACTGTCGATTCTCTGGCCAATTTCTCCGCCGTTATTTACATTTAAGACGTGAAACTTTGTGCTTAGGTCAATTCAGATACGTACATTCGATTTCTGAGGTCAGATTTATGATAACTGTTGATCCTTTCTCCCTATAAGGCTGCAAATGGAGTGTAAAGTGGGGCTTTGTATCTTGCACTGTCAATAGAAAACTCATGTCATCAGTCAACTCTGGCTGATTTCTCCTCAGTTATTCACATTTAAGTCATGAAACCTTGTGTATGGGTCAATTAAAATGCGCAGGTTCAAATTTTGGGGTCAGATTATTATTCAGATTTGTTGGTCCTTGTCTGCTATAAGGCTCTGATTTTAGCATAAAACTGCACATTTTCGCTCCTGACAAAATTGGGCAAGATGACCATCTCCTCAGTAGATTTAAGCCATTTTCCACTTCTAAATATTCATATTTTCATGGCTCATTTGGAATATGAAGGATTTTATTTCTGAAGTCAGATTCACGGTATCTCGTCTCACTGCTTTTAATGTAAGGGGCCAACCGGTTGATACCTAGACTCTTGGCAGGGGGATTTTCCTTTTCTTTTCACCCAGCACGAAAAAGTGTTGCTCATGAAGCGAAGAGATGATCGGTTATATTAATATGAGATCATAGTTCATGGGTGATTCTTTAACTACGGGCACTATTGGCCTTGTAAATGTAATTTCCACCACACCATTGCCTTACAATATAAAGCGCCTTGGGGCAACTGTTTGTTGTGATTTGGCGCTATATGCATGTGCTCTGATGTCACTGTTTATCTCCATAGAAACTACCCAAACAATCTTTCATACAAACTGTTTAAAGGGACATTACAGTGTTGTGGTGGAAATTACGGCAATAGTGTGGGACAACTACATTTTGTTTAAAAAAAATCACAACAGTTGTATGACATTGAATACCCCAATTATGTTTTGATTATTTTACTGATATTTTATTCAGAGATATTTTAAAACATTAGAAAAAACGTTTCTTTACCATTCATTTTTATCATTGAAGATCAAAAGTCTGGGTGTGAGACAAGCACAAAACGGCAATATTTGCATATAATGATGCTGAAAAAAGGTGAAAAAAGTCATCATAGACTACTAGAACAAATTTCTTAACACACTTTCATTGTAAAGATAACTATAAAAGTGTGAAATTTCCTCTTTTTTTCTGTTCTTCATACAATATGATCAAAGGACATAATAAGTGCCCGTAGTCTAAGAATCACCCTCATGTGGTTACTGTCCAAAAAATTTTACAGTCTTCAGATAGATGTGGCGAACAATGTGTTGCTTCCTCTTCTCGTTGTACAACTGCACAAGCCGCTGTATACGAAGGTTCACATATACCTTTACTAGTTTCTTCACAAGGTCTCGATCATGATTGTCAATGCCATCTGTTGTCTCCCTCCCGTGTTCTTCCTGGCAGAAGACATCTGATGCGCCTCCTGCAGCCAGGACCAGGTTCTGCACTCTCAGCACAGAAGCATTTGTGATGTTGTCACACTTAGATAGATGCCGTAGATGGTTCTCTGCCAGCTGAAGGATCTGCACAGTTCCTGAGGATGGTACTACCAGTCCGCCTTCCTGCTTTTGCAGCAGGAGAGTGTATGAAGGGTGTTGTGGCAGTGTTCCGGCCACCATGCACTGCACAACATTCATCACATTTGACTCACTTCAGCAGTTTGCAAATCATCCACCCTGAAACAGTGATAATTTCAATTTTGAGCATAAAATTTTTAAATTCTATTTAAGTCAGCAAAACCATAGTGGTAAAGTTTGCCAAGGTGCGTAAAATATTCTTGAACTATCTTGTAATATTTTTTTAAAATTGTGATACATACAGAAATGAGGTTCCAGCAAAACAGAAACCCATGTGTAATATAGATAAGGCCTCTCTCTAAATTATGCATAACTTTACACCTTCTGTATATTTGTTTCTGAACAGCGAGCAGTGTGGAAACTTCACCAATACACTCACCAGCAATGTATGTAATAACATTTTCTACTACAGGTGACCAGTGGTGGGCACAGTTCTGCTAATCCGCTAACCACTAATTAGTGAAGCTAACTTTTTGTTAGCGGATTAGCTTTTCAGCTAACATCAAAAACCATCACGGGGCAAATTAGCTTCTGATAAATTTAGATCCGATAATTTTTAGACCGCTAACATTTTTTTTTTTTAGATAGCAACAGTGAAAAACATTTGTCTGCTAAGTATTTTACACCAGTGAGGCAGCTGAGAGGAGCTAAACTGCACTCTACCCCAGCAGAATGGGCCTGCTATTGCAAAAAAGTTGTTTCCCTTCACAGCATACAGTGGTCCAACCGTGAGGCAGACATCTTGAAAAGGAAAGCAGATTTCACTTATGGTTTTGATTTATAAATCATCCGGATAGAAATTTTTATCATTAGCACACACAGATGCCCAAAGGGATTATGGGTAAACTGAGCCTCCATTCACACTGATTCATTGACTCATTCATTCTATGTACCAACACAAGTTAATGTAACGTGTATGTTGGTGTTTACAAATAAATGTGCTTTTGTAAAATATGCAATTTTTTTCATTTGTATAAAAAAGGCATTTGCAAAACCGAAAAGTCTGTTTGTTACGTTGTGATTCAGATCGACAACCGTGTGCTATAACCGGGTGCCATTCCCACTGCCATCTGGTAGATGGGTCAAAATGCATAGAACACTGCCATCTACTGGCTCGCAGTTATATCACACAATTGTCAAATCCAACTTAACAAAAAGACTTTTCAGTTTTGCAAATGCCTTTTTTGTGTGTGTGTTTGGGTTTGTGATTGCCTTTGATTCTATCAGAAGTGTTGGCGGTGTTTAAACTCAAAGTTGGCTTGCTAGTAGCTGAGAGTGTACCAGAAACAATACTGAAAGTTAGCGGTTAGCTGTAGCTTTCGATATTTTTTTGGCGGTTTACCGGCTTAGCACCATAAAAGATAAAATATAAAACATAGTTAGCTGATTAGTGGTTATCGACGCTACGTTTTTGGTTAGCTGTGCCCACCACTGCAGGTGACAATTTATAGAAGTCATAGTCATGGGCCAGATGCACTAACTCCTCACCACTCTTCTTCAGGTTCTTTCACGGACACAGGTGGCACATATGTGATGACATAAGCTTGAACAAGTGCAGTGTCCGCTAGGTGCACGCAGTTGTCGTGTTTCAAGACCTGCGATACAAGAACATTTACAAATTCACTCAGCAGGAACTTCTTGACATAGCATAAAATTGTTTCACATGCTATAGTTTAGTCAGGCATTCTATAGAAATACCATCATCAGAGACAGTCCTATCAAATACACCAGTTCACTTTGTGATATTTTAGGTGTGGAACTGTTGTGACTAGACTCATGCCCTGAGGATAACTAGTATGCCTGAAAATGCCTCTTGTCAACTGTGTATAAATATAGTACCTTCAAGGCACCGCAGTGCGTAACAATTTTCTGCACTGATGAGGTTCTTTTCAAAGAGCTCTTCCACTTGTTTTTGGTAGGTTGTCTTAGCCCTCTTCTCTCGTTTCAGTGCATTTTTCAGCTTCTTGAAAAAACTTCGAGTTTCTCGAGTTTTCCTCTGCCACAAAAAGTTTTTCTCTTCCTGTCCTGGGGCTTCCAGTGTACGTATGATCCTGCAAGCACAACCAAAGGGCAATTCAACATAAAAAAACAATGTAGACATCTGAGCTTCTAGAACCATGCATGATAACAGTCTACAGTATTCATTCAGCAGATACAGTCATCATAGTATGACTTTCATATTGTTAACAGATAATGGTAAGCAATATTAAACAATGTGTGTGGTACATACAGTATTTGCATCCATCTCCACCTCATGATGTTTGTCTGAGTCCCCTTGTACTTCTTTAATTGGAGTTGGGGGGGTTCCTGCTTTATTGGAATTCTGTGTGGTACGTTTCACTTCCTTGCACTACAAATTGAAAACATATGTATTAATTTATACTAATTAATAGACAAACTGAACCTAAACAAGGCTTCTTGTTTTAATATAGGGCCTACACTACAATGTCTTGTCCACCAAAAACAAGATGTGAATTAGATTCTATTTTTATCCAAACATTGCAGTTTATTTTTTGACAAACTTCCATATTTAGTGGAATTACTTTTGCTTTTTTTGAATTAGGAGTACCTTGGTATTGCCAATATAAGAAATCATGCCAAAGGGGGGGGGGGGGGGGGGGAATAAACTATTACCATAATTACAAAAAATAGAAATAGGTTTGGACTACTACTACTGAAGATGAGGTGGGAGGATGAACTTAGTGGGCACTGCCCCTGGTCGGAGTCTTGTAGTTTGCCGGTTCTGTCAACAATTTCTTCCTCAAAGTGTTCGCTGCACAGCAGGCTGCTCGGCCCAGGGTCTCGATGGCATCTCTTCTTCAGGCGTTGTACCTCTCCCACTGTATTTCAGGGTTTGGGAACCTGTTGACAACATTTTTTTGGATCAAATTACACAATGATACCAAACCAATAGTTACATTTGACGCTGGAACAAAGTCACTACACAACGTCAATACTAATGTATGGCAGACATAAGGAAAATGAAGTGAGATCTATATGATGTACAAATAGCATCAGCTCAATGGATCAAGATTTTTCACTGAGAGTGTTATGTTTATATTGCCAGTGATCAAGACAATAACAGCAGAAGTCAAGACAATAACCAATTACTTATGGAAGGATATCCCTCTGGCTTTGCTGTGAGAATTCTTGTAGTTGTAGCATTCCCATGCATAACACATGGTGCCCTTGGATTTTGATGACCTTACTTGACTTTCCACAGGGGCAATTTCTTTTTCAGTCACAGTATCTGTGATGATAGGTTGTTCATCCATGATCCCGGGAGTTGGTTGACCTTCCACCGTGACAATTTCCTTTTTCCAGTGACAGTATCTCTTGTGAATGACAGGTTCTTCATCCACGTTTCCCCGGAGTTGCTGGACTTTCCACAGTGACAATTTCTTCTTCTTTGACTTTGTCTGTGATGATAGTTTCTTCGTCTATGTCACCCATGATCACATGAGTTGCTTGAAATTTCACAGTGACACTTTCATCTTCTGTGACAGAGTGTGAAGGATCTTCATCCATGGTCGCATGAGTTCTGCAATATTAGGATTAATACTGAGTACAGTGACCATGAAGTGTGGGTATTCCAAATAAATGAAAATTCATTTCAACAATCATCAGGTTATAAACTTATTTGGTTAAAAATTTCATGGATCGGTTATTTATCATTGATCCTGATTTGCTGCTTGAAGCTAAAAGGCTGAAGTGCTGATCAACAACTATCAATGCCAGTAGCAGGACATGCCACTTCTGGGGGGGAGAAATTCTGGGTCACTAGCACTTCATCATTTAATGAAATGGTTAAAATATTCATGAAAAAAAAAATATCTAACTTCACGGTCTGACCGGGACAAACCGGGCCACCTGACATGTATGCAGTAGCAGTGGCAATTCAACTGACAATCAGCATTGACATTGTTTGAAAAACAAATCATTTACTTGATTTCACTGTGTTGTCAAAATCAGTCTTTCAGACAAACTCTGGTGTTCAGTCACAACAAGCTGATTTCCATCAAGTGCAACATAGCTTTTGATGGCAAACCATGAAAAAAGACAAATCAGTTCAACACATCACTGTCATCAGTTCAATGACAATGTCAAACCATGTCAGACTTGCCACAATTTAGCCTGACAACTGGCCCAGAATTGTGCCAGATACTGTTCTCCATTTAGAAGTGGAAATTCCCACTCCTAAATGGCCAACAGGAGAGCAGTGTTCGTGCCACATCAACGTGAGGCTGATGTCAGCGTCTCAATGGCCAACCAATCACAGGCTAGGAGAGAGAGGCCAGTATGTGGCCCAATTCAGGGCCGGCTGTCGGGCTAATCACAGTTCGCCCTATTGAGGTTTCAAATCCTGTAAATCTTGCAAAACTTCGAAGAGGTCGCAGCATGTCTTTGTAATCAATCTCTGGTCATTGTTTAGGATCGTCTAACCAGTCGTCTGCAATAATCTTATACGGGTATTTTCGGATTCCTGCCAACTCCAGCTTCTTTCTGTATCGATTCCGTGCCTCAGGTGGCAAATTTTCTTTGTACTGATACATCATCAAAAAACAAACTTGGAAGTAGCGAAACAACAAACTTTGTGGACGTGTTCACATTTCCCCCAAACAAGATGGTGTCTAGAAATTACGTCACATGTGACATCACACCCGACTGCACAGAATATATAAAATATATATATTTGAAATTCGGTTGGCATTTATGAAATTCCACACAGATTAAACATTGCAGACACGGTAGAGAAGCTTGAACCTTCGACTGGACTGGGTTGCTTGACGCGAGGACGTTTCGCTTCAAATCGCAGAAGCTTCCTCAGCTATTTAGCTGAGATATCCCATAATCCCTTGCGCGCCAGAGAGTTGCTGCAGTCTAAATAACATAGAGAACCCACATGACAATTACAAATTAACATATACTACCAAAATGTAATTTATTCTGCTTTTCCTCATGTTAATAAGAGACTGCGTGCATGAGACCCTGAAAACTTGCTACAACAAATATTGCTAATAATCCGCGTCTGCAATGTTTCTGTGTAGGCTCTCAGTTGTCCGGGTGGTTCCATAGTAGAGAAGCTTGAATCTTCAACTGGACTGGGTTGCTTGACGCGAGGACGTAGCAATATTTGTTGTAGCAAGTTTTCAGGGTCTCATGCACGCAGTCTCTTATTAACATGAGGAAAAGCAGAATAAATTAAATTTATTAATAAATTACATTTTGGTAGTATAATGTTAATTTGTAATTGTCATGTGGGTTCTCTATGTTATTTAGACTGCAGCAACTCTCTGGCGCGCAAGGGATTATGGGATATCTCATTAGGATCGGGATCTCAGATTGGGGCGAACGCCACAATCTGCTCTGGGTTTTGGTCATAAATCTGTCGACTACATACAGAAAACATTATTTTACGTGTGCTACAATGACTTCATAACTTCTTTAAACGTTATCAACCAAATAATTGACATTTCTTACCAAAATTCCAGCGAAATTTCGGATTTCTGCTCGTCTGTTCTGTGCAGAAGTGCGCTCAACCTTCCAAGATGGGCCGGCTCAGTGCTCCAGGTTCACCTGACCAAAATACCAGTCTATTATGGGATGTCCATGGACACTAGTGACGTCCAGTGTCTTCATAGTAGCGGGACATCCGTCAGCCAGCTAATACCATGGCGAAGACTTACGATTACTTGTTTAAACTACTTTTAATCGGCGATTCAGGCGTCGGGAAGACCTGTGTGTTATTCAGATTTTCAGAGGACGCCTTCAACTCGACATTTATCTCCACTATAGGTCGGTACAAGTCGCTTTGTCGGTGTTGTTTTAGCTGAAAAGTGGCAGTGGATCAGCCATCCTTCATGCTAACTTGGTGCTAACTTTTGCGGCTAGCTGTCTTAGCCAGGAAGTGTCTCAGCCGGCTTTTCACAGGAGCTTTGCAAAGACCGAAAATCACAATTTAATAACTTGTGAAGAGGAAAATAACTATCGGCTGTATGAAATGTGTATGTGGCTATTTCAGCATAACATGTTAAACTACCGGCTACAACTGTCAAGGGGGCTGGTTAGCAGTGTCATGACCTATACTGCCTGTGTAGTTCTGTGGAAAAAACGGTTTATTTTTCCATATACCAAGATTGTCAAGACTTTTTGGTCACTGGTTTGAAATTCAGTTTTCACATGTAGAAATGTTAATAATAGTTTCCTCCATTAAAATGTAACGGGCTTCTCATAACTTCAATTTAACAGATGTTTGTTTTCTCAGTAAGTACTTCTGTTAATTTAGATAGGTGTACAGGTACATCTCAATAAATTCGTGTCATTGAAAAGTTGAGTTTATTTCAGTAATTTAGTTTCAAAAGTAAAAACTCATAGATTCATTACACACAGAGTGATATATTTCAAGTGTTTTCTTTTAATTTTGATATTATTGCTTAAACCTAATGAAAACCCAAAGTTGTGTATTTCAGAAAATTTGAATATTGCATAAGAACAATTTTTAAAAAAGGATTTTTATTACACAAGTGTTGGCTTGCTGAAACGTATGTCCATGTATAGTACAGTAGCTTATATGCACTCGATACCTGATTGGGGCTCATTTTGCATGAATTACTGCATGGAAGGTGATCCAGCCTGTGGCACTGCTGAGGTGTTCTAGAAGCCCAAGTTGCTTTGATAGCAGCCTACACCTCATCTGCATTGGTGGTTCTGGTGTCTCTCATCGTCTTCTTGACAATACCCCATAGATTCTGTATGGGGTTTAGGTCATGTGAGTTTGTTGGTCAGTCAAGCACAATGGTACTATGGTTATTAAACCAGGTGCTGGTATTCTAGATAGTGTGGGCAAGTGCCAAGTCCTGCGGGAAAATAAAATCAGCATCTACATAAAGCTTGCCAGCAGAGTGAAGCATGACATGCTCTACAATTTCTTGGTAAATTGCTGTGTTGACTTTGGACTTGATACAAACACAGTGGACCAACACAAGCAGAGTGCTGTGGCTCCCCAAATCACTGCGTAAACTTCACACTGAACCTCAACAGCATGGATTCTGTGCCTCTCTCCAATCTTCCTCCACACTCTGGACATTAATTTCCAAATGAAATGTAAAATTTAGTTAATCTGAAAAGAGGACTTTGGCACACTGAGCAACAGTCCAGTCATTTTTCCTCCTTAGCCCACGTAAGACACTTCTGAACATTGTCCTGTGGTTCAGGAGTGGCTTGGCACAAGGAATGCAACAGTTTTAGCCCATGTCCTGGATGCGTCTGTGTGTGATTGCTCTGTTCATTGTTCACTCCTTGTGAATCTCCCCCAAATTCTTGAATGGGCTTTGCTTCACAATCCTCTCAAAGCTGCGGTTAACCCTGTTGCTTGTGCATCTTTTTCTGCCACACTTTTTCCTTCTACTCAACTTTCCATCAATACTTGTGGATACAGCGTTCTGTGGACAGCCAACGTCTTTAGAAATGACCTTTGTGGCTTACCCTCATTGTTTAGGGTGTCATGACTGTTTTCTGGATAACTGTCAAGTCAGTAGTCTTCTCCATAATTGTATAGCCTACTGAACAAGACTGAGAGATCATTTAAAGGCTCAAACAGTTTTCCATGTGTTTGAATTATTTTGCCGATTAGAGTGTCACACCATGAGTCTACAATATTGAATATTTTCACAATATTCAAATTTTCTGAGATACTCAATTTATGGTTTTCATTCGCTCTAAGCTATAATCATCAAAATGAAAGAAATAAACATTTTAAATATATTCACTCTGTGTGTAGTGAATCTATAGGAGTTTCACTTTTTGAATTGAATTACTGAAATAACTTTTCAATGATATTTTCATTATTGAGATGTGCCTCTATGCCTAGATTGTTGTAGTCTACATAAAGTGGAGTTATTTTGACATTTATGGGTGTTAATTCCTTTTTAAGATAGAATTTCGAGACAGCAGATATTATTTCGAATATTTCAAATTGCCACACTGAATAACTAGAAGCACTCGGAGAGTGCAAACCTCCACCAAGGCCATGGGGTCACTGATGCCATAACATCTACACGCCGTGGAATCACTGAACTAAAAAAGTCTAACAGTGATGATTGCTAGTAAAAAATGTTCATCTGCTGTGACTGGATAGCATGTATCCTTAGTGCTTGGCATCACAGTTTATTGCAACTTGCGCCTTTCCCAGAAGCTACTGTCATCTGAGCACTGATATTGAATATGTGCATGTGCTTATAGACAAAAAAAAATGAGATAAAATTCAATTTATTATTCAACTAACTGCAAATATATGAATTTTTAACATTTATGAAACACTTCTCTAATAAATAACAGTAATTCTGAAATAGAACTATTTTTTAAGTGTTGCACGTGCTACACAAGGCCATAGGGTCACTGACCCTAAAGAGATTCCCTCCTTGGCACAGCGATCTATTCAACAATTCAGTGTTACAACCAAAACTATGATACATACACTTTTCTTTCCTTTATATTTGACATCCTTGACCATGAAAACATAGCACTAGAACTTGGAGTCACTTTTATGTCTTTATTAGTTCAAAAGTTATTGTATAAAAACGATTTTTTCAGTAATGGCGGTTTTCTTCTTCTGGATCTAGCTCCATAACATTTGAAGCTACATCAAATCTGATGACACCTTACTGAATCAGTACAGATTCAGCTACAATTTGGTGTTAGTTGTGCATCTCTAGCTTCATTTGTCACCTCACACTGACACATTTTCTATTTTCCCTATATTTTTGCATATTCTGGATCACCAGATCCAGAATCCGGATCCGATCATCACCAAACCTTGTTGTTTGATAGAACATTTGACTATGTTACACCCTAATTTTCTTTTTCAAGCCTTTCTGCCTTGTTTTTGTGGAGTTAGAAACTAGAATGTCAAAATTCCCCCTATCCCGCAATGGTGAAGAATCCTTTAAAAAATTCCTGGATCCGGATCGTGATTCAGATCACCACTAAAATTTAATCACTTGTTCCTCTTGTCATTTCCAACCACTCCACAAAATTTCATCAAAATCCGTTCAAAACGGTTTGAGTTATCCTGCTGACAGACAGACAAACAAAAACAAACTCGACCAAAAACATAACCTCCTTGGCGGAGGTAATTATAGGCAAAGGCTATACGCCCAACCGTTGGGCAGATAAATATAATGTCTTACCTTATTCGCCCAACCGTTGGGCAGATAAGTCATACATTGACCGTTACATGCACAACCATTGGGCAGATAAATACGAGGTCTGTTAGAAAAGTATCCGACCTTATTATTTTTTCAAAAACCATATGGATTTGAATCACGTGTAATTACATCAGACATGCTTGAACCCTCGTGGGCATGTGAGAGTTTTTCACGCCCTCGGTTACGTCATTCGCCTGTGGGCAGTCTTTGAGTGAGGAGTGGCCCACCCTCTCGTCGATTTTTTTTTCATTGTTTAGGAATGGCTCAGAGACGCTGCTTTGTTGATAAAAAATTTTTTTTCAAAAGCTGTAAGGCACAACTGAGTGGACACCATTCGATAAATTCAGCTGGTTTTCGGTAAAAAATTTTAACGGCTGATGAGAGATTTTGGTCTGGTAGTGTCCTTTAAGGACGGCCACCGGTGCCTGACGGCGATCTGCGCTTCGAGGCGGCAGCGTCTCGCCGTTTCACTTTGAAAACTTCCACATTTCAGGCTCTGTTGGACCCAGGAAGTCGTCAGAGAACAGAGAACTTTCAGAAGAAGTCGGATGAGGGAGTTTATTCGGACATTCCATTAACGACATTTTGTAATGAAAGAACGTGTGGGCAGAGTTGCACGGACCCGACCGCGGGCACGGACCCGACCGCGCGTGGGGTGGTCCACGACAGGAAAAACACCTCCGTTGGAAACCTTAACGGGCAAGTTGGAACATCCCAAGCTGTTAAACAATTCTCGTTACTCACTTGTTGAAGCCATCAAAAGCCGCCTGAATTTTACAAATGGTTTTCAACACGGAGGTGTTTTTCCTGTCGTGGCGCACACAGATTCGCCGAGTCGTCACGGAAATGACTCAGGGGCAGGCAGGGCATCCTAAGGTCAGCCTGGTTCCCTGGGGTGCAGGGCCAGCATCTGTTGAAGTTCTTGTCAGTGCCACTTTAGTAAGAGCTGCCTCCATGGAATGATGCATTCTAAATGCACACTGCAGTGGCTTAAAGAGGTTATTCTCAGTAAGGTGGTCCATGAGCTACAGTTGCTGCCCCCAGATCAGAACTAGTCAGGGCATCCTGAGGTCAGTCCAGCACCCTGGGGTGCAGGGCCAGCATCCATTAAAGGTCTCACTAGTGCCTCCAACAGAGAGAAGAAAAAAACTTCAAGTCGTGATCATCTGTGAAATCACCTGCTGGGGTGATCGGTAGCAGGGGAAAAAGCTGCACCACCTTGACCCTTCATGGCACACCATTGTCCACCCTTGTCTTAGACTCAAGTTGTGTCAGGAAGGGCAATCAGGCGTGAAACTCCAAATCCTGATGCAGATCTGTACTGGATCTGCAGTGGTGAACTGAAGGGGGCAGATGAAAGGTGAAACAACTGGATTGTATTAAAACTGTATCCCTAAGCACAGATGCTTTACTTGTTTATGAGAGACCAAGGGTGTATATGTAATTATTGTTCTTATTTCTAAAGTCTAATTACTGTAGGTATGAGCTTGTCATGCCACACTGAGGCAAACACCTAACAACCACTAAGTTGCATGACATAAAGTGTTGGTATGTATCAGGACTCTTCCTGTTATGGCAAGTACATTTGCGTAAATGTCTGCTTAAAAAACAGTTCTTAGTGTATTGTAATTTTGCTATCAGCCTGAGAAATAAAACATGACCTTGGCAAAGAGTATGACTTGTTGGCAGGCTGAGTTGCTTTGCTACGAGATCACCCTCAGCATTTGTTCTTCTCATACTAAAATATTTTATTTTCCTTCAGGTATTGACTTTAAAATCAGAACAATAGAACTGGATGGAAAGAAGATCAAACTACAAATATGGTAAGAGGTATATAACATCAAGCACTTTCACTTAGTAATGTGGCATAAGACTGATTAGATACATAGGATAAAGTTGTTATGACCTTTGTACAAGTCTACTTGGATACTGTAACTGTGCTCCATTACTGGACTTTAACATATGCAGCGTGGCATGGTTTAAGCGAGTTGTGGTCAGGTGATGTTCACCAGCTAATTAATACTTGATTTCATATCCATGACTTAACTGTATCAAAGCATGCGATTCATTGACATCACCAAATTGTTGCTTTCTTGCTTTGTTCTGCTGATTTTAAGCATGCTTAATGAGCTGTCTCAGAGAAAATCATGCAGAAAAAGAGAAGTTGGCTGGATGACAGTCACTGATTTCCAGGAAACTTCCCACAAGTGACGAGCAATCATAAAAACTTGGACCCGTAACATTTTTTTTCACTCCATAAAACATTTTGAACAACTTTAGATAATTTTTTAATTTTTAAAATGATCCATTTTTGGTCATGCTTGCCGTCTCTATATTGAAATATAGAGTACAAAACCGATTTTGAAAGTGAATGTTCTCAATTCTTGACGCCTGTATTGCAATTCCCTAAAAAAATTAACACAAGTTTTTCATCAGCTTCTTCTGCGTTTAGAATGCTCGATATGATAACCTCGCGGAATGTGAAGATACTTAAAACTGTGCATGGTAGCAATTAACTTTATTCCAAAATATGTTCTATCAATTGATGTAGTCACAGACTAAATTTTATCATTTCAGGTACTAAAATGTCCTGTTAAGCACAAAAGATATGTGACAAATTGTAAAATTTGGAAATTACCTTGACCTTTATCAATGACTTTGACCTCTAATCACCAAAATAACCATATAAATTGATTCTGCGTACTGTAAAACTTAGAAAAGGACATGTTATTTGCTGAAATAAGCAGAAAAGTGATTGATTTATGAGAAATTCATTCACCCAGATTTGGCCCTGAAAATGCTCACCTATTGGATTCAAAAAGTGTAAATTACAGCAATATAAGGAAATATGCCACAGAATGAACAGTGGTTTTTGAAGGTCATTGGCACCCTGTATGAGGAATCACACTCACTTTTTCTATCTACCCGTTGAGAATTGAGAACGGATATGTCAAAGTTGGCCATTTTTACTATATTTTTAATGTAACACAATCTGAGGCCATTTTGATGTTAAACTTTGAACTAACCAAAGTTCAAGTAAAATTTTGCCTGATGGAAAAACGAACTTTTCCCTTCCCAATCAATCGACTTGAAGGGTATATAGTGAAAATTTAATCAAAATTGGAGTCGGGGATGCAGCCACCCCACATGATTTTCTCTGAGACAGCTCATTAATTGGGTTAAGTCCTGGTGACTGACTTGGCCAGTACAGAACCTTTCACTTTCTTTGAATTGACTGAATTATTTTGTTGAGTTGTTTGTTTTAGACTATTGTTGTGATTGCACCATACATTACTTATGCATATTGTAGACCTGTGATCCAAGGCAATTAAAACAAGAAGTGATCGGACTGAATGGCATTTGGATTCAGAATGAGTACCGAGCCAGGTTCTTTGTTGGTAGCAACTGAATGAACTTGTGAAATCTTGAAATGGTTATTCTGAGAAATTACTCTCCAAATTTGTAACTTGGTGTGTCACCTTATTTTTCCACATTTTAGACTGGGGACAGAGTGGTCTCAATACATAAGATGAAACTTCCAGCAAAATGTTAATTGGGAGATGTTGTTTGACTCTGAACTTGACTTTTTGAAAGAATTAAGAAATGAAGCTCAACTTAATCAAAAGTTTTATTTTAGGGATACAGCAGGACAAGAGCGATTCAGAACAATCACAACTGCCTATTACAGGGGAGCCATGGTAAGTTGCTGTTTGTCTTTTTTTTTTTTTGCTGTACATTTTTCCCCATTCTTGCTGATCTAACTGCACCTGATTAGGCAAATTAGTGAGTTGTAGTAGAAATACCCAGTTGTAGTAGAAATACCCATTGGTCAGAAAGCATAATGCAACAGAAACCATATGGATTCAGAGCTGTTTGAAAAAGACTATAAACTATAAAAAGTGACCATGGGTGTTTTTTGTTTGAAAACAGTGGTTATTGTCATAATCTCTATTGAAGAAATGATTACAACTTAGATCATAATACATGTAAGATCGAAGTCAGTGATATACTTCAAGTAGTCAGAGGAAAAAATATCCATCTAGACATATACTTTTTGCATAATGTACTTTTAATAATTATATTGTAAGGGCTACTCAGGGTTGAGCAGTGAAGAAAATTGTGTAAAACAAAATTCTGTAATTAAAACTATCTTCACCTCTTGATATCTCACACGTCTGCAAATATACAGTTGTGCTCATAGGTTTACATACCCTGTCAGATTTATTTATTTATTTATTTGCCATTTTCAGAGACTATGAATACACAAAAACCTTTTTTCACTCATGGTTAGTGGTTGTGTGAAGCCATTTATTGTCACACAATTGTTTACTCTTTTAAAATCATAATGACAACTGAAACTATCCAAATGACCCTGCAGAAAAGTCAGAAAATATGACCAACTTCACAACATGGAGTCGGAAGCGTCATTGCATGGCCATGGAGTTACAGAGCTGGAGAAGCATAAATCAGGCTTTAGGATTTTAAGGTACCACTTTGCAGTAGACTTAGAAAAAAGAGTGCCTTGACATGTTATCAGTTTTACTGTAGTCCAGAAACAGGTGGTCTGCTGTGTTATTACAGAACGCAGCACCTGCATCTTCCTCAGGAACGCCAGCGTGACTACAGCAAAGCTGGAAGTCCTAAGACACACCTGTGCAATAGTCATGCTGCCTAATCAGCATCTTGATATGCCACACCTGTGAGGTGGGATGAATTATCTCGACAAAGGAGAAGTGCTCAGTAACACAAATTTGTCAACAATAATAGAGAGAAATAGGCCTTTTGTGTATGTAGAAAATGTTTTAGATCTTTGAGTTCAGCTCATGAAAAATGGGAGCAAAAACAAAAGTGTTGCATTTATATTTTGTATTCCGTGTATAAATGCATAAGGGCCATGAAAAGCACTTGTTTACTTTGGCCAGCACCCGCAGTCTCACTTCTGCAATTAACATTCATAAAATCAAGTATTGTGTCTTGTGAATTGAATCAGAATCGTCCGTGTCCGCGTCACATGCATGCAAGAATGGTCCTCCCACAACCCCTATTTGCAACTACTGGTATAGAGTATGTGGCAATGAATGTGTGAAGTGATGATCATCTCAGATGTGAGCACTGCAACAGAAATCTTTACTACACCCCATATTGTTTGTGTTTAAATTATTATACCCCTGCTAACAACAATTGGGCGGGGGTTCTAGGAATCACTCTGTCCATCTATCCATGAATCTGGTAAGTGCAACTCCAGTGGTTCTCTAACTTGGTCCTAAAGTACCACCTAATGTAGGTGTGTGGTCACTTGATTGGCTGAGCACAATTAAATGAGCTAATCGGCTCGTGGCAGAGCAAGGAGAGATGGAAAATGTATATGTTCTGTGGTACTTGAGGATCAGATTAACCACTGTGCTACACGGTTTGGTGGAGTTCAGTCAAACTTCAGACCATATGAAGATGTGCATGTATGAAAGTAATTTTGTCCGACCTCTTCGAGTTGAGATAATTTGGAGTTTGGTTGTTGATTTTTAAAATGTATCAATTACATTTACAGAGGCAGATCAGTATAATTCAGGTGTTTTGTCACACAGGATTTGCAAGTCCTGATGTACAATACATGCAAACAGCTGGTTTGGCACGGGGTGGGAGGGGGGTATAATTTTGTGATCTTGAGCACGTGTATCTCTCGTTTATTTTTTATGAACCTTGGATATAAGTTTGCTAAAAGCCAGTGTTTATTAACCTATCTTTAGGTCAAGGTAAACTGTAGGTCTGTTTACATAGTTTACTTTGGCAGCCAAAATTATTATTATTATTATTATTATTTTATTTATTTTGCTGACTTGCATATTGTAGGGTTGTTTCCTGTTTAGTTTCAAAATCATATGTCAGTTACAATTAAAGACTGTGGTGATTGTAACCATGGAAGTATGACAAACAGTGACATATCACTTTGGACTGTGTTACAGTTAAGAAGATCTAATCATTCCTGTGTGGTTACTTACTTGTTCTATGTTTTGTCCTCTACAAATTCTCCAGGGCATAATGTTAGTATATGACATTACCAACGAGAAGTCCTTTGACAACATAAAGAACTGGATACGCAATATAGAAGAGGTAAAATAGCAGTTACGTTGGTGCGTATGTATATACGAGGTCTGTTAGAAAAGTATCAGACCTTTTTATTTTTTTCAAAAACCTGATGGATTTGAATCACGTGTGATTGCATGAGCCAACCTTGAACCTTCGTGTGCATGCGTGATTTTTTTCACGCCTGTCGGTTACGTCATTTGCTTGTAAGCAGCCTTTGTGTGAGGATGGGTGGAGTCTCTTGTCATTTTTTCTTTGCAAGGAAATGGCGGAACGACTGGAGCAGTGCGACTGCATCAAATTTTGCCCCAAACTGGGCAATAGCCAGGTGGAAACCATTCGGATTATTCAGACGGCTTTCGGTGACGATCCTCTGGGCATCACACAGATTAAGGAGCGGTACAACCAGTTTAAATACGGCCGCACAACGGTGGAGGGCGCACTGCGCTCCGATCGGCATCAACACGCTGAAACGACCGGATTATTTCCAAAGTGAACGCTGTGATGATGTGGGACGGTCGTGTGATTATTCGAGAAACTGCGGAAGAGGTGGACATCAGCACTTTTTCGGCACATTCCACTGTGAAAGAAGATTTTGCCATGAAAAGAGTGGCGGTGAAATTCATCGGCACGAAGCTGATGGCGCAGCAACAGCGCCTCTGTGTTGAAGTCTCACAGGACATGTTGTAACATGCCCAGTTCATCAACCATTCGGAAGATTCAGACGGCTTTCGGTGGCTTTTCAGTCGTGTGACTATCCGAGAAATTGTGGACAAGCTGGACATGTCAGGGCATGTCCTGTGAGGCTTCATCACGGAGGCGCTGTTGCTGTGCCATCAGCTTCGTGCCGAGGAATTTCGCCGCCACGCTTTTCATGGCAAAATCTTCTTTCACAGTGGAATGTGCCGAAAAAGTGCTGATGTCCACCTCTTCCGCAATTTCTCGGATAATCACACGACGGTCCCACATCACCACAGCGTTCATTTTGGAAATGATCCGGTTGTTTCAGCATGTTGATGCCAATCGGAGTGCGGTGCGAATGGTGCGAATCCGAATGGTTTCCACCTGGCTATTGCCCAGTTTGTGGCAAAAGTTGATGCAGTCGCACTGCTCCAGTCGTTCCGCCATTTCCTTGCAAAGAAAAAACGCCGAGAGACTTCACCCATCCTCACACAAAGGCTGCTTACAAGCAAATGATGCAACCGACAGGCGTGAAAAAAATCACGCATGCACACGAAGGTTCAAGGTTGGCTCATGTAAGCACACGTGATTCAAATTTGTATTTTGCATACGTTCCTGTTTTACTTAAGAGTTATACAGTGTAAGAAGCTTGGAATCATTTGATTACTTATCAATTTGCTCTCTGTCGAAAATGATGCTTGTCTTTAACAGCATGCCTCAGCAGATGTGGAAAGGATGGTGCTGGGAAACAAATGTGACGTCAATGACAAGCGGCAGGTTTCCAAAGAAAGAGGAGAGAAGGTAAGAGGATGAGAATGTCATAATATTTAATTGCTATACTGGAGCTTAATGTACAGTAGAGCTGCAATGAATGATTGTTTTCATATTAGATTAGTTGGTCTATTATTTTTACCAATTAGTTGTTTGGGCCATAAAGTCAGAAAATGTTGAAAAATGTCAATTAGTGTTTTGAGATATTCAGTTTACTGCCAGATATGAGTAAAGAAATTAGTAAAATAAAGCTGAAAGTATTCACATTTAAGAAGCTGTAATGACATGATTAGGATTTTTCTTTAAATGACTCAAAATGATTAATTATCTAATTAGCTGACTCTTGATTAGGTGTTGCAGCTCTGATGTGCAGTGTACATATTTGTGAGGTTTATGTCTGATTTGTCTCTTTTCTGCTGTCAGCTGGCGTTGGAGTACGGTATTAAGTTTATGGAGACAAGTGCAAAATCAAACATCAACGTGGAGAATGTGAGTTAACTCTATTTTACAAATCACGCAAACATATTGTTGATAGCAGTGGGGCTTTCATCCAGGCTTCCAGACAGGGTGCATGACATGATTGTTTCAATTTGCTGCATAGATATGAGTGTTGTGTATTGGGCCTGTCCGACACACTTGTGTTCCCCTGTTTTATCGAGATAACTCTAGCAATTTTTTTGCATAAGCGACAGACAACCTAACAGTTTGGAAGCGTTGGGTGTTTTCATGTTATGGTGGATGCAATGTTTGAAGGCCAAAAAATATATAATCCTGACCGAGGGGTGAGTTTTATATAGCTAACATAGGCATCAGCTCCATCTCCTTGTGGAACATTTTCTATTGTATAACCCTAAGAATATTACATCAGATGTTTTTTTTTTGGGGGGGGGGGGGGGTTTTGTGACTGGTAAAAGTGCCTTGCGGGAAAGTGGATTTTTAAAGCCTGACAGTAGCCATGTGACTTATTTATTTATTGACTTTATATTTGAATTGTTTTTCTATTTTGATGTCTGACTTATGTTTCAGGTATAGAAAGTCCAGTAAATGGTGTCAGTAACTTAATGTTGCTGCCGTTATGTCCAAATGTCTGCAGATTGTTTCTCTGCGTGCTTATTCCATGTCAGAATGAACGAGAGCCAAGCCCGTTTGGCTGTTGAGATTTTGATGCGGCTGCACTTTCAGCTAAAATGACAATACCATTATGATTTTCTTTTTTTGAAAATTGACCAGAGCAGTGGATAAATCAGCATAGCTCTCTGCACTGAGTGTGGGCAGGGCAGAGGAATTTGTGTGCTCGATTAACGGTTAAAGCGCTCGAGTCAACCCGTACGTGGCTGAGCGTGAAAATTTGCTCAAGCTTTGGCTCAATCATCCATCCATCTATCCTTTTTGTGTACCCCCTTCAGGGTTCTAGCTAGGATAAAATTTTAGCGTAGTGGTAATGTCGAGGGAGCGAAGCGACCGAGGGGGGGGATGGTGCGGAAGGGGGGAAGCGTTTGAAAATTCAAGCTAAAAATTGGCCATTCTAGGGGTACCCAAAGGGGAAAAGCCAGGTACGACAGCCCAAGTCCCTTCATCATGTCCAGAAGGCTGGGGAAGTTTGTTGAGTGGGCAATCTCATTCTGGGCTTGCCAGTACATGGCCCTCAGTGAGGCAGTCGGAGTCTGTGGACATTTTTAAGTCAAGACTTAAAACCTATTTTTATTTTCTTTCTTATGAGTAGTTTTTATTTTGTTTTATTCTTTTACTTCTGTTTTTAGTTAGGTATTTGAATTTTTTTTATTTGTTTATTTTAATGTTTTTTATGTTGAACTGTTCAGTGTGAGGCACCTTGAGACGGCTTTTGTTGTAATTTGGTGCTTTATAAGCTGATTAAATTGAAATTGAACAACATTTTGAGTCTTAAAGTAAATAAATATGAAATTGGTTACTGGATCCTTAAACTCTGGACATAAACAGAAATAAAATCTGTTAGTTTTGGTCAAAAGTATTTCCTTTCAGACATTATTATTGGCGTGAATGTATTTCCGTACCTATGAGCTGAGCTCTGCAGCTTGCTGCGGTCCATGTCAGGTTCATAAAGAATGCAGGACATCTCGTTTTGGGAGGAAAAAAGTTTTAGTTGATTGTAGTTTGTCTGTATTGCAACGTTTGTAAGAGGTGTCATTTTATTTAAAGCGGCGATTCGTTTTGAAGTTATTAATTCCAAGCGGACTCTGTCTCAACAGAGAGCCGCGCAGCATTTGAAGCTGTGACAACGGAACGGAGGACGATTCTCGTTTCTCGACTGCAACAAGACAAGAGTCCCAGTTAGTGACTTTAATCCACACAAAAGTGACTCATGATATTTTAATGGCTTTCAGAGGGGTTAAGAAGCGGACTTACCGCTTCTGAAGAGCAGTGAATCAAAGAGCCACGAGCCATTGAATCGAAGCATTGCTTCGAGTCACGCTTCAAACTGGAGTCGCACTGCAGAAACGGTTGATTACAGATGCTGTATTGAAAATTGTAATGGTCCAAAGTAAGCGTAACAGTCCAAAATTATAGCGTAACGGGCCGTAACACAAGTTTGCGCTAGCTAGACCCCTGCCCCTTACTCCAATTAAGGGTCACATGGGCTGGGGCCTGTCCCAGCAGTCATAGGGCATGAAGCAGGGTACACCCTGGACTGGATGCCAGTCTGTTGCAGGGTCTGACTCAATCACTGCACCCCTAATAGATGTTCTCGTCTTAAATAATAAATGGCTACAACTGGAACAATCCCAAATAGTAATTTCTCCATAAAACCGTTAACTGTAACTGTCTTCTATTGTGGCTTTACTTATGGTAACCCTTGATATTAGTGGGTCTCACCTTCTCACTGTCATGACTACTGCCTTCTTTCGACTGCTTCTCTTCAGGTTTGCCATGGCAAATCGTCAGTCTCCATCTCACCTTTTCCTCTCACATAACACCTGCATGTCCTCCCTCAACACCTTTGTAAGCCCTCTCTTTGGCCTCCCTCTTTTCCTGCCTGGTGGCTCCATCGTCAGCATCCTTCTCCTGATACACCCTGTATCTATCCTCTGCTCATGCCCATACCGTCTCAGTGTCACTACTTGTTCTGTCTCTAATCCATCCCACTTGTGCTGTCCTCTGATATGCTTATTCCTAATCCTATCCACCTTTGTCCCTCAAGGAAAATTGCAGCATCTTCAGCTCTGTCACCTCCTGCTCCTCCTTTTTCTCAGTACCAATCTTTAAGCCATGTGGCACAGCTGCTTTCACGACTGTCTTGTAAACATTCCTTTCACTCTCACAAATCTCCATTCACAGTTCTTCATCTCCCACATTCTCCATTACTTTGAACCAGTAATCCCTCATATTACTCCTCACTGTTTCTCCTCCATGCAACCACACCATTCTATTGTGCTATCTGCCTCAAACACATACTCTTTCCCCTTCTCTCTGCACCTCTTGTTTCCAAACCCGCCTCAACCTGCTCCCTGTTCTCACTGTAGATGAGTCATCTGCAAACATCATAGTACATGGACACTCCTGTCTTAGCTCATTTGTCAACCCGTCCATCACCACTGTAAACAAGAAAGGGCTCAGAGCCAGTCCTTGATGTTGCCACTACCTTGATTGGTCTGTTTTGTTTTTTTTTGTTTTGTTTTGTTTTTTGTTTTTTTGTCTGCAGGCCTTCTTGACCCTCGCAAGGGATATCAAAGCCAAAATGGACAAGAAACTGGTAATGACGTCGATGAATGAAAACTTGTTAAATTAGCCGTACTGTTTTCAGTGTGTGCCAACTGTTGGCTGTCATCTGGTGTTTTATGCTGCTGTCTTTGATGCATGTTCCCCTTCCAGGAGGGCAACAACCCGCAGGGCAACAGTCCTGGAGTTAAGATCACAGAACAACCTAAGAAGAGCAGTTTCTTCCGCTGCATGCTGCTGTGAGGAGACAGAGGACTGTCAACATCCACCATCGCCTTAACGGTGTCCCCCACTGGACAGAACTGGACAGGACACACTCTGAGCTTTTATTCTTTGACATTTCTTCTTTCCTCTCAGTCCTTCATTTGTCTGTTTAAAAAAAAAAAAAGTTTATCCCTGGATTTGTCTTCCCATCACACTTAATTTAAGTATTGTGTTCTCTGTTTTTGGGATGAATAAAAAAAAAAAGTTTTTTATTAAATTTTTTTTAATATAAATATATAGCTGACAGCTTCAAATTGATCACTGAGCTTTTAGCGATTTTAAGGACTATTGCTAACTGTCCTAAATTTGTATTGGGCTACAGACACAATGTCTGTTGCATATGTAATTGTTTCACCTGTTGCCAGTGGCACTATTGTTTCAGTGTACGTAGTCGTTACCAGAAATGACTTCCTCAGCAATCTCACTGTTCTTATGGGCTTCCTGATTTCAAATATACTGTCTCTTAAATGTGTACAGCTAATATCAAGGTGGGCTGAACATGTATTGCCTTATCTGCAGTTCTTCCTGGTTTTTGGAATTCTTATGATGTATGCATGTACTGATCGTGTGGCCTAGATGTTCATATATCTACGTGATTATTGCAACATGTAAATGCCATTAATTCAGATGACACATTTTGTACCTCACAATATCTGGATCTACATTAGCTACATTTTGCCAGACTATCTGTCCATCTCTTTCACTCTTTCCTTTCTGTGGAGCTCTTACACTGAAACTGTCCACTCTTCTTGTGTTCACGCTCAATGTCCAGTGTCAAATATGTGAAGCCCACGTTCTCACATCACCTGGCTGGTTGTTGAAAGGGCACATTTGCTCATCTTTTAAAATATTGCAGTATATTTTGTTTTCGGAAGAGCAAAATGTGGCTGATGGGAGGAGACAAGCAAATATTTGATGCGCTTCAGTTGGTGGACTAGCAGTACCAAAGCTCAACACCTGGAGGCGATACACTTACATAACAACGGCACTGAAGGAATCATAGTAGAAGGAATTATTGTTGTAGGCATTTGTTCTACTTCCAGTTCCAATGGGGGAACATGTACATGACTGTTTTCTGGGCCTTAGATCGGGGCTGTGCTGTAGCAGTATTTATGGAGAGAAATGGCACCAAAATTACAAAGTGACCTTTTATGTACTTTTTTGATGATTATGCACTTTTCCTGTGTTCTTTCTGTACATTTTTTGTTTCTTTCCAGATGAGTTCTTAACATTTGTTCACTGTGTTGTCTTAACCAAATGCAAAGAATATACATGCACAGGTTTCCTATCTGGGCTTCCTTTCTGAGCACTGAAACATTTTTCTTTTAAGTGTTATTATCATGAAGATTTACAGTTGGGCTATGATTTATAGTTTTTTGTTTGTTTGCTTGTTTGATTTTTTTTTTTTTTTTTTTTTACACTAGTAGATTTCATTGTTGATACATTCCCACCACTCAGTGACTTTTTTTTTCTTTTTGTGTAAGTTTAATAATTCATTTCTGGGTCCTCTGGATTTTGTTTTTGACACCCCCCCCCCCCCCCCCCCCCCCCCCAAAATGTCATGGGTGTCTGAACTATGCATTGTGGGTGTTTAGCAAACCTCAAAACATTTGCACGTTTCACGTGATGAGCTTTTTGAGATTAGAAGAGTGCAAGTGAAGTTGCATTTTCGCATTCTGTTGTCACTCCGTGTTGTATTAGTTTGGCTGAGCTGTTTGGGAATAAGAACAGCAGATTAAATCAGACTTTCTGTGAATAGACTGTTAAATGTATGGTGTTGATGTTAACCTGTGGATTTCGATCAATGTCATGAGCATTGTTAGACTTGGACTTTCAGGTTAAACTGGCTCACTGATGAAAAGGCACATTTGTCTATAAAATGGGCTCTATTTTCTCTTAATTGGAGTGATCTGTATTTTTTTTTTCTCTTGTGTCTGAAATGTCGCAGTTCTCCGTTAAGTTAACATCTTAAGCATTCCCTAGTTGTGAAATTTGGATTTCATTGGAAACTGATTAAATATTTCGACAATGTAAATAAGATCTACAATGATACCGTTTTTGTAGTTTGATAAATCGTATTGATCTACAGCGTTTGTAGATATGTGTACTTTTGATATTAAAAATGAAGTTCTTAAAGGTGTTTAATGAATGTTATTGCACTTGCACCATTGTCAATTGGAACTTCAAGCAAGATATTGCTTCTGTAAAAATATCAGGAGCAGAAATGTATGCTTGTGTTTTACTGACCTTTTTTTTTATGTTGTGTACTGTTGGCACCTGACGTCAATTTAAAAGTAAAATGTACCTTCAGGACATATTTCTGAAGACTGATCATTCAGCCTGGCTGGATTTTGAATAAATGTGATGAAAGGAGGACTAAAACTGACTTGGCAAATATGGGACAATTGTGGGATAATATCAGAATTTAGAATTACTTGTTCAATTAATATAAACCAACAGCAATAAAACTAAAATGTAATAAACTTATTTTTGTAATTGGGACACAACCATTAGGTGATCAGTACCTTTTAATTTTTTTCCATAATTAAAATAGATGTTTTAGCACACCTTTAAAGCAGCAGTTCTATAATTTGCTTCCATTTACAGTAACTGTTGTTACCGGCTGTGCAGTTATCACTCACAGCGGACAAAGTGTGTGTGTGTATATATATATATATATATATATATATATATATATATATATATATATATATATATATATATATATATATATATATATATATATATATATATGAGGTCTGTCCAAAAAGTATCAGACCTTTTTATTTTTTTTCAAAAACCTTATGGATTTGAATCATGTGTGCTTGCATGAGCCAACCTTGAACCTTCATGTGCATGCGTGAGTTTTTTCACGCCTGTCGGTTGTGTCATTCGCCTGTGAGCAGGCTTTGAGTGAGCACTGGTCCTCTCCCCTCCTTGGATTTTCATTTCGAGGAAAATGTCAACGATTGGAGCAGCGCTGAATCAAATTTTTCCAGAAACTGTGAGAGACAGCCAGGTGGAAACCATTCGGAAGATTCAAATGGCTTTCGGTGGCTTTTCAGTCGAGTGAGTATCCGAGGAATTGTGTAAGAGCTGGACATGTCACAACATGTCCAGAAACTTCCAACTTCCGCACGTCTTTCATTACAAAATCTCCTGTAACAGTGGAATGTGCCGAAAAAGTGCTGATGGCCACCTCTTCTGCAAATTCTCTGGTAGTCAAGACGACGTCCCGGATCAACACAGCATTCACTTTGGAAACGATCTGGTCGTTTCAGCCTGTCGATGGCTGATCGGAGCGCGGCGCGCCCTCAGCCATTGTGCGCCGTCTTTAAACCGGTTGTAACACTCAATCTGTGTGATGCCCATAGGATCGTCACCGAAAGCCATCTGAATCTTCCGAATGGTTTCCACCTGGCTGTCTCTCATAGTTTCTGGAAAAATTTGATGCAGCAAAGCTCAAAATCGTTCCACCTCGCAATGAAAATCCAACGAGAGGGGAGGACCAGTGCTCACATAAAGCCTGCTCACAGGCGATTGATGCAACCGATGGGCGTGAAAAAAATGAAGGTTCAAGGTTGGCTCATGCAAGCACACGATTCAAATCCATATGGTTTTTGAAAAAAAAAAAAAGGTCTGATACTTTCTGGACAGACCATACACACACACACATTCAGTGACGGCGCCAAGGGGGGCTTAAGCTCCCCCAATAATTCTGCCAATAATGTGAATAGCGACTGACATATTTGTGGATCTCTGTTAAATTGGCAATAAATCTTTGATAGAGACGATTTGTGTAAGGTTGATTCCGTGCATTGTCTTGAGCACCATTTCAATTAATTCAGTTTGTATACCTATGTGCAAGTTTACTGAACTTGCAATCATTCTAAGTGATGTGTGTGTACATTGATACCACATTTTAGAGGAGCACGGGTGACTAAAACATATACCTTGGTATTTTTAAAGCAATTTACTATATATTGTTCATTTCAACGACATTTTGTGGAACCCCTCCAACTTTTACCCCAGCTCCCCCTCGCCCCCCCCAACAAAAATTTCCTGGCGCCGCCACTGCACACATTTATTATTATTTAATTAAGATCCTGTTGTCTTATGTACAATTTGTACATGTTCAGTCATGCCCCTCTATTTTTTCATGTGATAATTTCACAGGGAACACAATGGAAATAAGCGGTTATGCTTAATTGTGTTATTCGTGTATCATTGATATATTCACCTCTGTATGTTTATGTTGATTTTGCAGAATAAACTCATTCAATCATATTATTTTATTTACATTTTAATAGTGTCTGCTTGAGGATGTGCGTGTGCGCATACATGAGCTTTTGGCGAGCGGAAGTTACCCAGCTGATGACAGTGAGAGCAGTGTTTTCAGTTTTAGAAGTGTTTATTTGTCGATAGCTTTTACATGATATATGAGAAAGTGTTATATTTACACTAACAAAGCGCTGTTAGCAGCTAGCTGGATCAACCAATGATGTTACCATGCTAACATCTGCGAAATGTCTTGTAAATCACTCCAGAGGTGTTATCAGATTACAAAAACAGCATTTTTACTTTTAGAAGTGTTTAATTCTCGCTGGTTTTACATAATATATGAGAAACATGTTATATTTACACATAAAACGGTTTTGGAGTGCTAGAGAGAGACCAGCCAGTGCCGTCACGGTGCATCTACTCTGATTGGCTGTCACTCCCACCCTAAGGAAAAAAAACAAAACAGATTTGCATGATTCATAGCATAAAAATAGGAATTTGATATTCATATTTTGATGGCCTTGGGTAAAAATGCAAATTTACACCGAAAAGTCCTGATGCCTCCTGTGTGCTGCTTTTGGGCGATACACCTCAAGTTTTACTTTGATAAAAGCCTGTTGTATTTCTACCAAATGTAGCACTTTAATGACACCTGGTACAGGTGAGACTTGTCTCCGCCCCTTTGCTGTGTTGTCAGATGAGCTGTGGTGTCGCTACAGCAGACGGCAGCCACACAAGGTGAGTATCCTTTCCTGCGAGCCACACACTACAGTATTTAAATTAGAAATTTGACTTGAATAATGACTGCTGAAACTTCTAATTTAAGAGTTAAAAATTAAGCCAAAGCTGGTTGTGTACTAATTAGTAGTAGTACATCTTGATGTAAGATGCATTTTTACATTGCACTGCTTCATTACTATACATGTTCAGATGCGATGAACATGGGCTTTTATGCTGTACAGAAGTTCCACTGAGGAAACATATTAAGAGAACGCTGCACACACTGACCTCATGATTGAATGAGGAACAGTGAAATTTTAATTGTTTTGTAATTATGACTCTTATCCACTGCTAATTTTCCAAATTGGCCTGATTCACTGATACTTCATTGACTCATATTTACATGTGGTTGATTTTTGTGTTGCATTTTGCAGCAGGAAACGAGCCAGTTGGTCTGATGGAGGAGGGAAGTCAGTCTGATGTTTTCACCTGGTTCACACAGACCCAGGCTAAGTCTGTTATCAGGAATGGATCAGTTCCAACGTGGTTCCATGGGATTATTACCAGGAAGTAAGTGCTTAAAGCTATTACAGTCTGTCACTGTTTTCCATGTGCATAAATGAGTAGCAGACTAATGCAATCCCTTACCAAAAAGTAGTACATGCAAGTATGTTTCAGGTATTCTTCCAGTTTACTTTTTAGATACTTATTTTGTTGTTGCTATTATACAGATGAACAGTTTAATCGGATCATTAAAACAGATAACAAATTATCAATAATCCATTTCAACAGCAGAAGTCTGTATGTAAACTTTAACAACATTAAAGAATATTTAAGTCAATTTAAAAAAAAATATTTAACATAATTGCTATATCAGAAACATGGATCAATGAAGATAAAGGAATGGATTTTGAACCAATCGAAGCAGTGGTTCGCAGATTGAAGCAATGCTTCGACCTATTGTTTCGTTTATTCTTTCTTTCTTTCGCTTAATTTTCCCCCGCTAAAACCCTAAAGAGCATACTTCTGTGAGTATTATTTACCTTTTCTATGTTAAACCGACCTGTTATGGTCTTCTGAAACAGTTGATAGATGTATTTTATAACTTAAAAACGGGAGCGACGCTAACGCGTTAGCATGTCTATGGCATTTTCAATGTTAAAAGTTAGCATGAAGCAGTTCCAGCTCTCTTCACGTTCGGTTGCATTTGTTTTCAAATTGTAATATTTCTTAAATTTATTTTTGTTTATATATTAATAATCTAATGATAATTATTATATACAATTTCAGAGAAAGAGACAAAAAAGAACCTGAATAGAAACACAACAGAAAATAAAATATAAAAGCAACTAACTATGAACATACATACATACAGAAATAAATGTTTCCTGTGAACACCTAGTGACTCTTACATCTCCATTTCATCCCTGTTTTATTTAAGTTTAATGACAGTTTGTTTCGGTCAAACCATATTTTCAGTTTGTTAATTTCTTCAGTGATTTCCTCCAGAACTTTCTGCCAAACTAGAAAACTGCTGCATCCTTGTAAGAGCAGAAAACTACTGGAATGAATCTGAATAAGGAAGTTGTTTTTTTTTCTCACTAAATGGATGCTGCACTCACTGCAGTTTATTGTCTGGAATAGTCCCAGATTGCATTTCAGAGCTTCTAGAATTGAAACATTTTCGTGTAGGTGGTGTTGGGGGGTAATTTTGGGTTTGGGTCTTGGGCCACATGTAGAACGAATCAGTTTTTAAATTAAGCTTTCAATTCATATAGTGGCATACTTTTTTTTTTTGGGGGGTGGAAACATCAATCAATCAATTTTTTTATATAGCGCCAAATCACAACAAACAGTTGCCCCAAGGCGCTTTATATTGTAAGGCAAGGCCATACAATAATTATGTAAAACCTCAACGGTCAAAACGACCCCCTGTGAGCAAGCACTTGGCTACAGTGGGAAGGAAAAACTCCCTTTTAACAGGAAGAAACCTCCAGCAGAACCAGGCTCTCTGCTGGGACTGGTTGGGGCTGAGGGAGAGAATCAGGAAAAAGACATGCTGTGGAGGGGAGCAGAGATCGATCACTAATGATTAAATGCAGAGTGGTGCATACAGAGCAAAAAGAGAAAGAAACAGTGCATCATGGGAACCCCCCAGCAGTCTACGTCTATAGCAGCATAACTAAGGGATGGTTCAGGGTCACCTGATCCAGTCCTAACTATAAGCTTTAGCAAAAAGGAAAGTTTTAAGCCTAATCTTAAAAGTAGAGAGGGTGTCTGTCTCCCTAATCTGAATTGGGAGCTGGTTCCACAGGAGAGGAGCCTGAAAGCTGAAGGCTCTGCCTCCCATTCTACTCTTACAAACCCTAGGAACTACAAGTAAGCCTGCAGTCTGAGAGCGAAGCGCTCTATTGGGGTGATATGGTACTATGAGGTCCCTAAGATAAGATGGGACCTGATTATTCAAAACCTTATAAGTAAGAAGAAGAATTTTAAATTCTATTCTAGAATTAACAGGAAGCCAATGAAGAGAGGCCAATATGGGTGAGATATGCTCTCTCCTTCTAGTCCCCATCAGTATTCTAGCTGCAGCATTTTGAATTAACTGAAGGCTTTTTAGGGAACTTTTAGGACAACCTGATAATAATGAATTACAATAGTCCAGCCTAGAGGAAATAAATGCATGAATTAGTTTTTCAGCATCACTCTGAGACAAGACCTTTCTGATTTTAGAGATATTGCGTAAATGCAAAAAAGCAGTCCTACATATTTGTTTAATATGCGCTTTGAATGACATATCCTGATCAAAAATGACTCCAAGATTTCTCACAGTATTACTAGAGGTCAGGGTAATGCCATCCAGAGTAAGGATCTGGTTAGACACCATGTTTCTAAGATTTGTGGGGCCAAGTACAATAACTTCAGTTTTATCTGAGTTTAAAAGCAGGAAATTAGAGGTCATCCATGTCTTTATGTCTGTAAGACAATCCTGCAGTTTAGCTAATTGGTGTGTGTCCTCTGGCTTCATGGATAGATAAAGCTGGGTATCATCTGCGTAACAATGAAAATTTAAGCAATACTGTCTAATAATACTGCCTAAGGGAAGCATGTATAAAGTGAATAAAATTGGTCCTAGCACAGAACCTTGTGGAACTCCATAATTAACTTTAGTCTGTGAAGAAGATTCCCCATTTACATGAACAAATTGTAATCTATTAGACAAATATGATTCAAACCACCGCAGCGCAGTGCCTTTAATACCTATGGCATGCTCTAATCTCTGTAATAAAATTTTATGGTCAACAGTATCAAAAGCAGCACTGAGGTCTAACAGAACAAGCACAGAGATGAGTCCACTGTCCGAGGCCATAAGAAGATAATTTGTAACCTTCACTAATGCTGTTTCTGTACTATGATGAATTCTAAAACCTGACTGAAACTCTTCAAATAGACCATTCCTCTGCAGATGATCAGTTAGCTGTTTTACAACTACCCTTTCAAGAATTTTTGAGAGAAAAGGAAGGTTGGAGATTGGCCTATAATTAGCTAAGATAGCTGGGTCAAGTGATGGCTTTTTAAGTAATGGTTTAATTACTGCCACCTTAAAAGCCTGTGGTACATAGCCAACTAACAAAGATAGATTGATCATATTTAAGATCGAAGCATTAAATAATGGTAGGGCTTCCTTGAGCAGCCTGGTAGGAATGGGGTCTAATAAACATGTTGATGGTTTGGATGAAGTAACTAATGAAAATAACTCAGACAGAACAATCGGAGAGAAAGAGTCTAACCAAATACCGGCATCACTGAAAGCAGCCAAAGCTAACGATACGTCTTTGGGATGGTTATGAGTAATTTTTTCTCTAATAGTTAAAATTTTGTTAGCAAAGAAAGTCATGAAGTCATTACTAGTTAAAGTTAATGGAATACTCAGCTCAATAGAGCTCTGACTCTTTGTCAGCCTGGCTACAGTGCTGAAAAGAAACCTGGGGTTGTTCTTATTTTCTTCAATTAGTGATGAGTAGAAAGATGTCCTAGCTTTACGGAGGGCTTTTTTATAGAGCAACAGACTCTTTTTCCAGGCTAAGTGAAGATCTTCTAAATTAGTGAGACGCCATTTCCTCTCCAACTTACGGGTTATCTGCTTTAAGCTACGAGTTTGTGAGTTATACCACGGAGTCAGACACTTCTGATTTAAAGCTCTCTTTTTCAGAGGAGCTACAGCATCCAAAGTTGTCTTCAATGAGGATGTAAAACTATTGACGAGATACTCTATCTCCCTTACAGAGTTTAGGTAGCTACTCTGCACTGTGTTGGTATATGGCATTAGAGAACATAAAGAAGGAATCATATCCTTAAACCTAGTTACAGCGCTTTCTGAAAGACTTCTAGTGTAATGAAACTTATTCCCCACTGCTGGGTAGTCCATCAGAGTAAATGTAAATGTTATTAAGAAATGATCAGACAGAAGGGAGTTTTCAGGGAATACTGTTAAGTCTTCTATTTCCATACCATAAGTCAGAACAAGATCTAAGATATGATTAAAGTGGTGGGTGGACTCATTTACTTTTTGAGCAAAGCCAATAGAGTCTAATAATAGATTAAATGCAGTGTTGAGGCTGTCATTCTCAGCATCTGTGTGGATGTTAAAATCGCCCACTATAATTATCTTATCTGAGCTAAGCACTAAGTCAGACAAAAGGTCTGAAAATTCACAGAGAAACTCACAGTAACGACCAGGTGGACGATAGATAATAACAAATAAAACTGGTTTTTGGGACTTCCAATTTGGATGGACAAGACTAAGAGACAAGCTTTCAAATGAATTAAAGCTCTGTCTGGGTTTTTGATTAATTAATAAGCTGGAATGGAAGATTGCTGCTAATCCTCCGCCCCGGCCCGTGCTACGAGCATTCTGACAGTTAGTGTGACTCGGGGGTGTTGACTCATTTAAACTAACATATTCATCCTGCTGTAACCAGGTTTCTGTTAGGCAGAATAAATCAATATGTTGATCAATTATTATATCATTTACTAACAGGGACTTAGAAGAGAGAGACCTAATGTTTAATAGACCACATTTAACTGTTTTAGTCTGTGGTGCAGTTGAAGGTGCTATATTATTTTTTCTTTTTGAATTTTTATGCTTAAATAGATTTTTGCTGGTTATTGGTAGTCTGGGAGCAGGCACCGTCTCTACGGGGATGGGGTAATGAGGGGATGGCAGGGGGAGAGAAGCTGCAGAGAGGTGTGTAAGACTACAACTCTGCTTCCTGGTCCCAACCCTGGATAGTCACGGTTTGGAGGATTTAAGAAAATTGGCCAGATTTCTAGAAATGAGAGCTGCTCCATCCAAAGTGGGATGGATGCCATCTCTCCTAACAAGACCAGGTTTTCCCCAGAAGCTTTGCCAATTATCTATGAAGCCTACCTCATTTTTTGGACACCACTCAGACAGCCAGCAATTCAAGGAGAACATGCGGCTAAACATGTCACTCCCGGTCCGATTGGGGAGGGGCCCAGAGAAAACTACAGAGTCCGACATTGTTTTTGCAAAGTTACACACCGATTTAATGTTAATTTTAGTGACCTCCGATTGGCGTAACCGGGTGTCATTACTGCCGATGTGAATTACAATCTTACCAAATTTACGCTTAGCCTTAGCCAGCAGTTTCAAATTTCCTTCAATGTCGCCTGCTCTGGCCCCCGGAAGACAATTGACTATGGTTGCTGGTGTCTTTAACTTCACATTTCTCAAAACAGAGTCGCCAATAACCAGAGTTTGATCCTCGGCGGGTGTGTCGTCGAGTGGGGAAAAACGGTTAGAGATGTGAACGGGTTGGCGGTGTACACAGGGCTTCTGTTTAGGGCTACGCTTCCTCCTCACAGTCACCCAGTCAGCCTGCTTTCCCGGCTGCTCGGGATCTGCCAGGGGGGAACTAACGGCGGCTAAGCTACCTTGGTCCGCACCGACTACAGGGGCCTGGCTAGCTGTAGAATTTTCCACGGTGCGGAGCCGAGTCTCCAATTCGCCCAGCCTGGCCTCCAAAGCTACGAATAAGCTACACTTATTACAAGTACCGTTACTGCTAAAGGAGGCCGAGGAATAACTAAACATTTCACACCCAGAGCAGAAAAGTGCGGGAGAGACAGGAGAAGCCGCCATGCTAAATCGGCTAAGAGCTAGTAGCTACGCTAAGCTAGCGGATTCCTAAAAACACGCAAAGTGAATAATGTGTAAATAATTTAGAGGTGATTCAGCAGAAGGAGTGCTTTAGTTAAGGCACGTAAAGATTACACTGGGAAACAAATCATAATCTAGATAACTAGATCAATCTAACTGCGCAGATTAAACAGCTAACAGATACAAAAAAACACCACTGTGCTCCGGAACAGGAAGTGATACAATACCGCAGTGAGAGCCAACCACCACTAGAGGCAAGCAAGAGGATGCTTGGGGCTGTTTTTCTGCAAAGGGGACAGGACGACTGATCCGTGTTAAGGGAAGAATGAACGTGGCTATGTATCATGAGATTTTAAGCCAAAACCTCCTTCCATCAATGAGAGCATTGAAGATGCAACGTGGCTGGGTCTTCCAGCATGACAATGATCCCAAACACATCGCTCAGGCAATAAAGGAGTGGCTCTGTAAAAAGCATTTCATGGTCCTGGAGTGGCCGAGCCAGTCTCCAGACCTCAACCCCTGCTCTAGAGGAGATCTGCATGGAGGAATGGGCCAAAATACCAGCTACAGTGTGTGCAAACCTGGTGAAGACTTACAGGAAACGTTTGACCTCTGTTACTGCCAACAACGATTATGTTACAAAGTACTGAGTTGAACTTTTTATTATTGACCAAATACTTATTGTCCACCATAATTTACAAATAAATTCTTTAAAAATCCTACAGTGTGATTTCCTGGATTTTTTTTTCTCATTTTGTCTCTCATAGTTGAAGTGTACCTATGATGAAAATTACAGACCTCTCTCATCTTTCTGAGTAGGAGAACTTGCACAATCAGGGACTGACTACTTTTTTGCCCCACTGTATGTATGTATGTATGTGTGTGTGTATATATATATATATATATATATATATATATATATATATATATATATATATATATATATATATATATATATATATATATATATATATATATATATATATATATATATATATATATATATGAATAGCCAAGTGGCCTCTGTGTGCGTGTGTGCATTCATGTGTATGGCTTCGATCACAGCATAACCAGGAGCCCAGGGGCCTCATACAAAGTATGAGTATGCACAAAAACCTGGCGTACGCCCGTCTCCACGTCCACATGCAGATGTATCAAAAGTGACTTGAGCGTGGAAATGTGCGATGTGTCACGCAAAAATCCTGCCTGACGTACGTACGTTTCTACAGCTATTGTTCCACTGCTGACATGTACAGGTAACGCAGGAAACCGTTAATAGTGTGAAAACAAGATGTCATCAGAGTGTCGTGCACATCAGAGACACACTGATGAACATTTAACACACCCACGTGTTTGCAATTATATGGGTGGATATAAAAGCATGCACAAAGTCATGTGTAAAATGGCACTAAAAGTGGCTGCGTTAGCGTTGTTAGACGACCTTGAAAATGACGCAGTCCGACGTGAGTGTGTATTCAGGGAATATGAGAATTTACTTCCAAATGAGAACAACTGGCTCATAAACTGATTTTGATGACCAAGGCCACTGTTACTGGAGGTTCGCACAGAACTGCGTTTGGCCCAGAGCGTAATACGATGTGGACCCAGGGGTTGTCTGTGCACACACAGGTGCTGACCACGCTGGGCGTCCTGGCATCAGGGGCATTCCAGCGTGAGCTGGCTGATCGGTCAGGCGTGTGCCAGTCAACTGTCGCGGCTCGTCTTTAGTCTTCTCGGGATGTCTTCTTTTAGATAACACAAACTAATTGCAAGTGATATGCTAGAAAAAGGACACAACACTTTAGAATAATTCAGCCTTAAGCAAGATAAAATGCACAGAGTTTTTAAGTTTATTTAAGCCTTCGACACAAAGCTTAGACAAACTGAGTCCTCTAGAGAGACTGAATAGGTGACAACCGCGCTCATCTATTTATTGGAGACCCGCGGGCATCGCTCCTCCTTCGACTTTTTTATTTATTTCATTCCCAAGACATGGTTTTCTATTGGAAGCGTCCTCTAGTGAACCCTAAGCAGGTGTTAGGCCATTATTTCAATGTGACAAACGCTCCCATTAAAACGTGAAGGATTTACAACTGATTTTTTTAAAAGACCTTCAGCCACAGGTGCAGCTGGCCTGAGGCCCCCTCCGCACGTGGCCTCAGCCACACGTGCAGCTGGCCTGAGGCCCCTGCACGTGGCCTGCGGGAAAGCACCTAAAAGGCCTTGGAAAGCCCCTGACAGACTGAATGACTAATAGAGCCCTTTTTTTGGGTTGAACACCTGCTAGTTCAACCAGAGGACATACAGTTCGGATCAGGACACTTGATAGTTCATCACAGTTCAAATATGGACCTAAAAATTCTTCTACACAACCTTGCACCGAGCCGCAATCATCCGAATGTTTCAACATTACAGCGTATTTTGCTGCAAGAGTCAGTTTCCCGAATGTAATCGGAGCTATTAACTGCACACATTTTGCTATAAAGGTGCCATCACATGATGAATTTGATTCTGTTAATTGGAAACATTTTCATTCCATCAGTGTTCAAATCATATGTGGAGGCTGCACGGTGTGCGATGGGGGGCTACAATTGTTCTGCACAAAAACCAGCGTGGCCACATTTGGGCATGTGCACATTCAAATATGCTTTTTTTATTAATGTCTTCTCTTTTGTTTGCTTGATGGTGAGCTGCAGAGTTTCTTAACAGGCTTCCTGTGTTCAGTATTTGTCAATAAAGGCGTGTGTTAATTGTGAATATCACACTGTCAGAGGAGGCACACCTCACCTTTTTAACATCAGTATGTGCGCGCTGATGGCTTCACGCACACTCGCTCTGTAGCGCCCATGAACATTTGTCCAGTTTCATGATTAATCCATTTAACAGTGTACTGAATAAACTGTCTCTGCATGTCTCCACGTTTCTTTTCTGTGTTCATGTTGTCTGATGTGACGTCGTGGGGAATCCCTGCTCCAAGGGCCTATTTACATGAAATTGCATATTTAAATAGGGCGTGGCCAGGGAGGATTTTAGTTCCACGCTGAAAACCATGCTCAGTGGGATGTACAAATGGAACGTGTGTGAATTTATGCCTACGCACACTTTCATACATCTGAATATATTTGTGCTTACGCCTGATTCAGGGCTTTGGCGTATGCCAACTTTTTGTAGAAAGTCCATGCAAGTCTTTGTACATGAGGCCCCTGACATTTACCGTTTGGTATGCTTATGCATTTTGGGTCAAGGATGAATGCTGCGAAAACAGAAAGTTGATAGGACAAATATTTTTTGAGAAATATGTGATTTTAGCTAACCAGTAAACAATGGATGTTGTGCTGTAATGCACCATGGGAGTTCTGGGTTTTGGAATGTTAAATGTTGTTATTGTGGTTCATGTTAGTTTAACAGTGTTGTTAGTGTTATCGATTTATTCTGTTTGTGTAGTTCAATTGGTTCAGCCCATAGTCGAACCTCTGATTGAAGAGGAACAATGTGGTATTATAATAATAATAATAATAGTAATAATGTGTATATGATAACAAGAACTTACATTAAGACAGTAAATTATCACACACACCATTCCAACTCATTATCGAAACTTTGCACAATTTTTTACCACCTTTGAAAAATGATGTCACCTACCTATTTGATAAACACTACCCAATCTAGAACCTGTGGATCCCCACGGGCAACACGCCAGTATATATATATATATATATATATACATATGTGGAAAAAGTTTTAGATCTTTGAGTTCATCTCATACAAATGGGAGCAAAACCAAAAGTGTTGCGTTTATATTTTTGTTGAGTATATATATATATATCATTGTAGATGAACAGCCTATAATTTTTTGCACCTGCGTATAGGTTTTCCCCTCTCCAATCAACTTTTTAATCAAACTACGCTGTTCTTCTGAACAATGTCTTGAACATCCCATTTTCGTCAGGCTTTCAAAGAGAAAAGCATGTTCAACAGGTGCTGGCTTCATCCTTAAATAGGGGACACCTGATTCACACCTGTTTGTTCCACAAAATTGACGAACTCACTGACTGAATGCCACACTACTATTATTGTGAACACCCCCTTTTCTATTTTTTTTACTAATAGCCCAATTACATAGCCTTAAGAGTGTGCATATCATGAATGCTTGATCTTGTGGGACTTGTGAGAATCTACTGCTACCTTGTTTCCCATGTAACAATAAGAAATATACTCAAAACCTGGATTAATGTTTTTAGTCACATAGCACTACTATTATTCTGAACACTACTGTATGTGTATATATATATATATATATATATATATATATTAATCAGTTTATAATGTATTACCAAACAATATGTCTGTTCGCCCAACCAGTCCACATGTGCTTTGTGGATCTGGAGAAGGCGTTTGACCGTGTCCCTCAGGGCACCCTGTGGGGGGTGCTCTGGGAGTACATGGTCTGGGGTCCTTTGCTAAGGGCTATCCGGTCCCTGTACGACCGCAGCAGGAGCTTGGTTCGCATTGCCGGTAGTAAGTCAAACCTGTTTCCAGTGCATGTTGGCCTCCGCCAGGGCTGCCCTTTGTCACCGGTTCTGTTCATTACCTTTATGGGCAGAATCTCTAGGCGTAGCCAGGGTGTAGAGGGGGTCCGGTTTGGGAACCACAGAATCTCATCTCTGCTGTTTGCGGATGATGTGGTTCTGTTGGCTTCATCAAATCAGGACCTTCAGCGTGCACTGGGGCGGTTTGCAGCCGAGTGTGAAGCGTCCGGGATGAAAATCAGGCCATGGTTCTCGACCGGAAAAAGGTGCCTTGCCCTCTAGGTCGGTGGAGTGTCCTTGCCTCAAGTGGAGGAGTTTAAGTATCTCAGGGTCTTGTTCACGAGCGAGGGACGGATGGAGCGTGAGATCAACAGACGGATCAGTGCAGCGTCTGCAGTGATGCGGTCGCTGTATCGGACCGTCATGGTGAAGAGAGAGCTGAACAGGGGGGCAAAGCTCTCGATTTACCGATCGATCCACGTTCCGACCCTCACCTGTGGTCATGAGATTTGGCTCATGACCGAAGGAACGAGATCGCGAGTACAAGCGGCCAAGATGAGTTTCCTCCGCAGGGTGGCTGGGCACTCCCTTAGAGATAGGGTGAGGAGCTCGGTCACTCGGGAGGAGCTCGGACCCGAGCCGCTGCTCCTCCATGTCGAAAGGAGCCAGCTGAGGTGGCTCGGGCATCTTTTCTGGATGCCCCCTGGACTCCCCGCTGGAGACGTGTTCCGGGCATGTTCCATTGGGAGGAGGCCCCGGGGAAGATCCAGGACACATTGGAGGGACTACGTCTCTCAGCTGGCTTGGGAACGCCTCGGGGTTCCCCCGGAGGAGCTGGGGGAGGTGTGTGTGGATCGGGAGGTCTGGGCGGCTTTGCTTGAGCTGCTGCCCCCGCGACCTGACTCCAGATAAACCGGAAGAAAATGGATGGATGGATGGCTGGATGGAATATGTCTGTTATTTATTTATCATGTATGTCCATGCAGTGCATGTTAATATTTGTTAAAAGCTAAGATCTGTAGGTGGGTAATTAATCTTTGCAGAATACCGTTTCCAGCTTCTGTTAATATATGATGCACCTGCATGAAAATGTCACATCATTTACAGAGTGAAGTGTGCAAGTGAAACTGAGCTGTGTGCAGTAAAATGGTAATGATAATGATGAATTCTGCAGGACAGCAGAGGAACTACTGATGTCCAAACCACCAGGCTACTTCCTCATCAGAGTCAGTGAGAGCAGGGTTGGCTACACACTCTCATATCGGTGAGAGTTTGCAACATTATTTTACATTACAACCTCAAATAATAATAATAAAAAACTGGGACAAGATGCAATAAATAAATAAATAGAAAATCCACATATTTACTGTGCCTTTTATTTCACTGCAAACAGTAGCGGACCCAAGAAATTTCATGTTTTGTGGAGTCAACTTCATTTACATTTAACACCTGCAACACATTCAAAAAGATTAAAAAGGATAAGGGAAATTTAGGACTAGTCATAGGGTTTAAACACTGAAAAAAGTGAAACACAGTGCACTTCATTCAAAGTACTTATTTACATTGGTCTAATGGGAAATTGTGGTTTCCAGTTTAAATCTGCTGGAATCACTTTATAAAATCATAAATATACATTGTGAGAAACTAAAAAAAATTAGCTGTAACAAATGACATCAATTTTTTTAAGTTGATCCAGAGTAGCATTATTTTCAGTGTGTATCTCTCTCTCTCTCTCTCTCTCTCTCTCTCTCTCTCTCTCTCTCTCTCTCTCTCTCTCTCTCTCTCTCTCTCTCTCTCTATATATATATATATATATATATATATATATATATATATATAGATAGATAGATAGATAGATAAGCAAATGCATGAGAGAATTCTTTAAACGTTTAAAACCAATGTTCATTAAAAAAGATTGGAAGTGATTTCCATATTTCTTCCTCTGCAGTGTATAATATCATTAAACCCTTCAAGGAATTTGAAGAAATTTCTTTGCATAAAGGACAAGAGTGCAACCCCAAACTGAACACCCGTGATCTCAGATCCCTCACATGGCACTGCATCAAGAACAGCCATTCATCAATAGCTGATATCACCACATGGGGAAGCACTACAACATAGAGTTGCAAACTGGAGATACTCTGCTCATCTTTGCTCCTCGAAGACTCATGCTTTCATGGATACTGCTTTTGTTCCAAATCATGATAACAATCACCTGTTCACGTCATCTGTTTGAAAAGACATTTTTCTTTCTTTTGTTCTTTTTTAATCCCCATTTCTGGCCCTAAATTGCCCTCGTCCCAGCTTTTCTTAGAATGTGTTGCAGGCCTGAAACACAGGAATGGGTGTATATTAATAAATTAAATAAATTTGACCACATAAAACATGAAATATCTTGTATTATTCTGTTTGTTTTTTGTTTTGTTTGGGATTTTTTTCCTTTCATTTTCCATATTGTCCCAACTCTTTCTGATTTTAAGTTGTGTTTATACTCACCTTCTGTTCATACAGTATAAAGCTTCATTTTATAATAACCCATGTGCATTCTTCTCTCACTGACTATCAGTGCTGAAGATCGCTGCAGACATTTCATGATTGATGTTTTGAATGACCGCTACATGATTGTGGGTGAAAACACACGTCATCGGACTCTGCAGGATCTCGTGAACTTTTATCGCAGGACTCCCATTGTTCATTACAGTGAATTGTTGACTGTCCCTTGTGGTCAGGTGAGGAAATGTTTTGTTGTAGGTCTTAACTAAACAGTATCGCCATGTATTTACTTCTGCCAAAGCAGTTGGAGGAGGTTATGTTATCTTCTGTTGGATTGTTTGTTTGTTTGTAAACAGCCTGGAGCCCACAATTTTTGATATATCTTTATGAAATTTTTACTGAAGATTCATGTCCTGATAGACAAGAACTGATTCAATTTTCAAAGGGCAAAGTCAGGAAAAATCTTGAAAAATTGGAAAAAATCCCTGTCTTTAACATTAAACAAATTTTCAAAAATCCGTAACTGTCAAAAAAGATCAAATTTCATTCAAAATTTCTGACAATGTTTGATCCGGTGTCGCAGACTGAACAGTCCCCCCTACAAAATTTATCCCCCTGCCTTCACTGTGTTTGCGGAATTTTGGAGTGTCAGCAGCGATTCACCAATTATTGCCTCGTTTCTGCTTAAAATTTACTTTAGAATGATTTAAGAGGTTTTACTTTGTCATCTGATGGTTAATAATCACATTATTCCCTTTGAATTTGGAGAGTCCATCTCAGAGAGTCAGACTCAGACGCGCTGGTGTCGCGCTCTGATTGGTTCCCTGTCTTTTATTATGAAATAATGCTGAATTTATGTGGAAATGATTGTTGTACAAAAGCTTCAGATATCTGTCACTAGATGATAACTGGAGGGCAGTTTTAAGCAGAAACGAGGCGATAATCGTGAATCGCTGCTGACGCTCCGAAACAGCGCATGCGCAGTGAAGGCAGGGGGGGCTCATTTTTAGGGGGGACCGTTTGGTCTGCAACACAAACTCTGACACAGATTACAATTTTGTGACCATTTAAATTTAACATTGAAAACTCCACTTAATGTATATTTTACATTATATCTTAATCAAACATGCCCCAGTCACTCTCATATTGTCACTTTCACCTGACAAAGTTTGATCTGGATCTGATCCGGATTGCGGATTTTGTGGACATTTGAATTTAATATTGAAAACCCCATTTAATGTATATTTTACATTATATCTCAATGAAAAGTGCCTCAATCATTCTCATTTGTGACAATGAGGTGCAAACTGGCACTTTCAATGAATAGACGTAGTTTGATCCGCATCTGATCCGTATTGCGGATTTAGCGGATATTTGATTCTTTTTAACATTGAACAGCCCTTTTGATCTATATTTTGTATTATATTTTAGCTTATGAAAAGCCACTTCTGACAGGACTTTGACCTTGAAAATTTTTTCCAAAGTAAAAATTAGTGGAATTGGAAACTAGTGTTGCCAGAGGTTTGTGGTCTACGAGCGCGGTACTCTAGTTTTAATATGCAGTATGTTAATGTGATTTTAATGAACACAGTAAAAGATTTAAAATGTTTTGCTTGAAACACAACAAAGCGCCTCGAGGCAACTTTGTTGTGTTTTGGTGCTATACGTATAAATGAAAATAAATTGAAACACCATTAATCATCAATACTACACACTTGATTTGTGCCATATTGTGCAAAAATGAACCAATAACATGTTGGATGACCATCTTTCTCTGTGTGTGCTCACACTAAAGATAAATGACAAGACTGATTATGCAGAACTGCTGTTTTCTCCAAGACACCTGTCACCTAACACCACCCCACGACAAAACAACTCACCGCATTCCAGCAAGACTCAACCAGCTTCACAAGAACATATCCCACCTCCTCTTCCCAATCGTCCTAATTCCAAGAGGTTCTTTGCAGTCCTGTCTCCAAATGTTACAAAGTAGTCTGCTGACCCGAGCAGTTAACCAAACACTCTTTCCCATTCTTTGGCAGGTGAATCATCAAAGGTCACCATGAAGCTTCCAGGCATGGTAATGACAGCCTTAGCAAACTCTCTTTGCTGTTCTCTGCTGAAAGATCATTGGTCTGTTGTATGTTGCTGCTTTGATTATTGCCTGACCCATGTACTGACCTTTATTACTGACCTAATTGACTCATCCATTCAAAAAAGAATAGATTGAACTTCTTAGCGTGAATGCCAGGCATCATGTTTGGAGGAAACCAGGCACCATCCCTACAATGAAGTATGGTGGTGGCAGCATCATGCTGTGGAGATGTTTTTCAGCAGCAGGAACTGGGAGACTAGTCAGGATTGAGGGAAAGATGAATGCAGCAATGTACAGAGACATCCTGGATGAAAACCTGCTCCAGAGTGCTCTTGACCTCAGACTGGGGCGACGGTTCATCTTCCAGCAGGACAATGACCCTGCAGACAAGGGGCAAAACTGCCCAAAGATAGGTGTGCCAAGCTTGTGTCATCAAATTCAAGAAGACCTGAGGCTGTAATTGCTGCCAAAGGTGCATCAACAAAGTAATAAGCAACGGCTGTGAACACTTTTTTAATGTTGTAACTATGGGGTGTTGTAAGAATTTTGAGGAGAAAAAAAAATTCAATTTGCTGTATTTTGGAATAAGGCCATAACATAACAAAATGTGGAAAAAGTGAAGCGGTGTGAATACTTTCCAGATGCACTATAAGAATTCCCAGCCTTTGCCATGAAGCTCAAAATGAGCTTAGGTGTATCCTGTTTTCACTGATCATCCTTAAGATGTTTCTGCAGCTTAATTGAAGTCCACCTGTAGTAAATTCAGTTGACTGGACATGATTTGAAAAGGAAAGAACCATCTGACTTTCAAAAATGTCAAAATGTGTCTCTCTTACATTGCAACATAAGGTGATGTCTTTGGTAATAGGTCTCTTTGAAGGATCCTTGGGTCCCATTGGAATGATTTTGTGTCAAATGAACAGTGGTATTGTTTGCATTGTGAGGGAGCATCAATTACAACATATTGGACAGGTCATGTTTATCTGTGCATGATGCAGCACACAGGTACCTCAGTGCTGATGACACCAGCAACTAGAGAAAGCTGACGGCAGCAGGTTGATTGTTGTTTTAGAGAGGTAGAGCTTCGTTGTCAGCCTGGATAGTTGCCATCAAAGACCCAGGGCAGGTTTTGTGGAGTGGTGGATGTGACCCCATGCTCCCAAACTTGACTATGGCAGTAATTATAATTCCAAGTGTGTTTCTCTCTGAACGTCTTTATCTAAGTTAAAAAGTGTCTTTAGTTGTTCACTGATATGTATTTCCTGTTTATGATGTTAAGCCAGTGTTGCAGACTGAACGGTCCCCCCTAAAAATTGGTCCACCCTGCCTCCACTGCACATGCATCATTTCGGAGGTCAGCAGCTCGTCTGAGACAGAGTCTCTTCACCCAAACCGATCAAATGGATTGATGGGATTATTAACCATCAGATGACAACGTAAAACCTCTTAAATCATTCTTTAGTCAGTTTTAAGCAGAAAAGATGCTGTTTTAAGCAGAAAGGAGGTGATACTCAGTGACACTTTGAAATGAGCGACGCACAGTGAACACATCAGCTAGCAGCTCGTGTAGCTGCAGAGCTCTGATCGGTGCATCTACACGAGCATCACCTATTCTAGTCTAGTCTAGGCTACGCTTTGAAATGACCTACACGCAGTCAACGCTTCAGCTAGCAGCTCGTGTAGCTGCGCCGCTCTGATCGCTGATTCGTCTTTTATTATGAAATAATGCTGAATTTATTTGGAAATGATTGTTGTACAAAAGCTTCAGCTATCTGATGCTGAGATAGAAGATGACTGGAGTGCAGTATTAAGCAGAAACAAGGTGATAATTGGTGATCCGGGGCAGATGACACATGCGCAGTGAAGGCAGGGCGGACTGATTTTTAGGGGGGGTGCTGTTTGGTCGGCAACACCGGTGTCATTGACCAGGAAGAGATGCACACCTCATGACACTTCCTCCAACCAGCCTCCTGATGTTCCTCCTCACAGCCCGATGCAGTCACCTTACCAGAACCCGGTTTGCTCCAGAATCACCGCTGCAGCTCAGAACCCCCGCGCATCCACTGCCGTAAACACACTGATGGGACTCGGTGCAACAAAACATGAACATGAAGGACGGTGCACGATTTTTTAACACTGGTGCTGCAGCTGCACAGATGGATGGAGGATTACCAGAGGATTACCCGTCATCACCACCTTTTGCACCTGACTACTGAAACACATCTATCACCTACCTGAACCTGTACTTATTCTTTTCAAACTAATAGGTTAAAAATGTATTTTTATATGGAAGGTTAAAAGTGTTGACAAACGGGAAGCTTTATGTGGTTCATAACCGTAAATGACAGGAGGATGTCTGCTTTGAATAAAGTAAACAGAACTTCCAGATCAGATCATGTATTAACAGTGGAAGTATAGTACACGACGTAGGTACTTGTCAAACGTGTTTATCTAGTAGACTGCATCAGCTCTTCCCTGAACATATTTTGTTTTATTACAGAACAATGACATCTTTATCACATGCATTTTTTTTTTACATTACTCTTTATTATTTTAATTTCTAGTCTTGTTAAATGTTAATTTGCAGGCTTTTACTGTATGGCACATTTTGATGAATTTCATTTTCTGGAGTTTAAGTTGCTGCTGTTGTTTTTTTTTTTTGTTTTTTTTTTACTAATTTGGGATGTCCTGTGGCTTGTACACCGTTACAACTTGTATACCGGAAAAAATGCATTTATTATTCATAATTATTATGACTGTTTATATAGGGCCTTCCCAGGAATCAAAACATTAAATGGAAAAAAAAAAAAATTAAGCAATAAATATCAGTCATAAAAGAACACCACAACAGGAAGATCTTTGGTCTTCTCTCTTTTTCATTGGGGTTACCAAAACAGATCCAGTCTCAAGCTGTATGTTGATTTTGGCACAACTTTTATGCCGGATGCCTTTCCTGATGAAGCTCCACATTAGATAAAGAATTGGCAGAGATAGCCTTGAACTGGGAGCTTTCTGTTTTGGAAAAACACACACACACACAAAAAGTACATTACAACAATGCACCAAAATCCCAAATTAAAGAGTTGATACAAGTAATGATACAAAAAGGTCCAAGTCATAATCTGGTGAGACTGATACTGTACTTATACTATTACTGTGTAGTCTGAACTGTAAAACAACAATCTGCTTCAGAGGTAGTATTTTATCTGCACACTTCTCCATTTATTTATGCAACCTGGTCTCATGGCAAGTCGTGATTCAGCAGCACGAAATATACATTAATCTATTGGTTCGTGATATTGTGATGAAAAGCGCCATCTTTTGTTTTCATATTTCTGATTCTGTCATGTTCTTGTGATTGTTTTTTTTTGGGGGGGGGGGCTGAATTTTGTTTTGGTATGATCTCACCACAGGACATCTTTTTTGAAAAAGTCTTGAGCTCAAGCAATTTAAAGGAGAAATATTATACAGAGATTTTCAGCAAAAACAGTGTCTAACCAACACATAGTTACATATATGAGCCAAGAACACTCGATGTGACTCATGTGAGTGCTCGTGCTTTGTACTTCTCACTCTCAAACGTGATACATAGAGCATGTTTGAGTCCAGATATGGGCCTGTGCGACATTTCACAGGATTCAGAAAGTATTTCAGCCCTGAGTTTTGTAGTAGTAGAAGACTTTCTGTAAGTTTAGTCTCACCATAATTAATTGTTGAAGGTACTGTAGATAAAAACAATTTCCACAGTTGAATGTGGATGGCAGACATGGAGTGTTTCGGCTCACCTCACAGCCATGCCAGTGCGACGATTAACCCAAACTGAGTCCGACGATGGACCCAGACTGACCCAAATATGACTAAATGAAGCACTTTTATTTATTCTCATAACATCAGATATCAAAGTTCAGAGTTCGTTGTATGTCCCACCCCCACTCCCCAACAATTGCCAGTACTCACAAATGTACTTTAACATCCCTTGTTTATTGTTTCAGCATTCTGAAGAGGCAGCGAGACAGAGGGAGGGAGAGAAAGAGCGCTGTCTATTAATGTACAGTTTTGAGAATGGAGTGTATTTCCGAAAATATTTAGTCATATTTGGGTCAGTTTGGGTCTATTGTTGGAGTCAGTTTGGGTAAATAATGAGGACAAACCCTACTGCATCTGTTGAACTTTGATGCACCATGACTGTGTAATATCCCACAGATGTCTGCCACCTGCTGGAGGGTTAGATAGTGCAGCAGATAAGTGAAACAAGGATCTCAGTAGCTGGAGAAGGCCAAGGGGATGTCCACATTTCACGTGGCTGTGGTAGATAGATGGTTACTTTAGTGATGTGGAAATAACCCGGTTGTCTGCCTGAGTGGTTGCCATCCAGGACCTGGGGCGGTTCCGTGATGGTGTGGAAGCAGCAAAGCGCATCATCAGCGCATGCTCTCAGACTTGACTTTTCAAAATCAGAGCTGTTGTTAATAAGTTTTTTGTGTGCCTGATTCCTTTTTCTTCCTGTATATTTTTACTGTGAAAATGTCAGGCCTCCTGTTAGTCAGTCCAAACAAGTCCAAATGTCTTTGGACAAGTCCACACATCTTTGTCTTTGGATTAATCCATGCCTGGAGGCAGTATATTTAAAAAACAAAAAAACAAAAAAAAAAACAGCGTCTGTAGGCATGAACGTGTAGATAATTATTGTGGTCCAGCAACACAAGCACCCACAATGTACTACAACCCCTGGCAAAAATTAAGGAATCACCGGCCTCGGAGGATGTTCATTCAGTTGTTTAATTTTGTAGAAAAAAAGCAGATCACAGACATGACACAAAACTAAAGTCATTTCAAATGGCAACTTTCTGGCTTTAAGAAACGCTATAAGAAATCAGGAAAAAACGTCAGTAACGGTTACTTTTTTAGACCAAGCAGAGGGAAAAAATATGGAATCACTCAATTCTGAGGAAAAAATTATGGAATCATGAAAAACAAAAGAAGGCTCCAACACATCACTAGTATTTTGTTGCACCACCTCTGGCTTTTATAACAGCTTGCAGTCTCTGAGGCATGGACTTAATGAGTGACAAACAGTACTCTTCATCAGTCTGGCTCCAACTTTCTCTGATTGCTGTTGCCAGATCAGCTTTGCAGGTTGGAGCCTTGTCATGGACCATTTTCTTCAACTTCCACCAAAGATTTTCAGTTGGATTAAGATCCGGACTATTTGCAAGCCATGACGTTGACCCTATGTGTCTTTTTGCAAGGAATGTTTTCACAGTTTTCGCTCTATGGCAAGATGCATTATCATCTTGAAAAATGATTTCATCATCCCCAAACATCCTTTCAATTGATGGGATAAGAAAAGTGTCCAAAATATCAACGTAAACTTGTGCATGTATTGATGATGTAATGGCAGCCATCTCCCCAGTGCCTTTACCTGACATGCAGCCCCATATCATCAATGACTGTGGAAATTTACATGTTCTCTTCAGGCAGTCATCTTTATAAATCTCATTGGAATGGCACCAAAGTTCCAGCATCATCACCTTGCCCAATGCAGATTCGAGATTCATCACTGAATATGACTTTCATCCAGTCATCCACAGTCCACGATTGCTTTATTTTAGCCCATTGTAACCTTGTTTTTTTTCTGTTTAGGTGTTAATGATGGCTTTCGTTTAGCTTTTCTGTATGTAAATCCCATTTCCTTTAGGCGGTTTCTTACAGTTCGGTCACAGACGTTGACTCCAGTTTCCTCCCATTCGTTCCTCGTTTGTTTTGTTGTGCATTTTCGATTTTTGAGACATATTGCTTTAAGTTTTCTGTCTTGATGCTTTGATGTCTTCCTTGCTCTACCAGTATGTTTGCCTTTAACAACCTTCCCATGTTGTTTATATTTGGTACAGAGTTTAGACACAGCTGACTGTGAACAACCAACATCTTTTGCAACATTGCGTGATGATTTATCCCTCTTTTAAGAGTTTGATAATCCTCTCCTTTGTTTCAATTGACATCTCTCGTGTTGGAGCCATGATTCATGTCAGTCCACTTGGTGCAACAGCTCTCCAAGGTGTGATCACTCCTTTTTAGATGCAGACTAACGAGCAGATCTGATTTGATGCAGGTGTTAGTTTTGGGGATGAAAATTTACAGGGTGATTCCATAATTTATTCCTCAGAATTGAGTGAATCCATATTTTTTTCCCTCTGCTTGGTCTAAAAAGTAACCATTACTGACTGCCACAATTTTTGTTCCTGATTTCTTATAGTGTTTCTTAAAGCCAGAAAGTTGCCATTTGAAATGACTTTAGTTTTGTGTCATGTCTGTGATCTGCTTTTTTTTTCTACAAAATTAAACAACTGAATGAACATCCTCCGAGGCCGGTGATTCCATAATTATTGCCAGGGGTTGTAGAAAATTCCATATAGAGGATATACGTCATAGACAACTTGATGGGGTGTTGGTCAATAGTTAAACACCGCCCACCCAGGCTACGCCGTGCTTTGAAACCATCCACTCTAATCTGCAGGGAGGTAATGTGACGTCATGTGGGAAGCCTTCGGTTTTTTTGTTTTTCCTACGGAGCGTCCTGCTGTTACTTCTGAAGTTAATCAGTAAAATAGAGCTCCAGTTTTGACGTCAACTGCTGTGTTTCGTTTAATTTTCTGCGTTATGGAGCAACAACATTCCAACTACCCAAACTCTTTCAAACCAGGACAGCCTGTGACTGCTTTTGTGGTAAGTTTGTTTGCGGGGTTGTGGCCGTTAAACGCTACTTATTGTTCATCTTCTGCTCCTGTAAACTACACTTTGGTTACTGTTGTAAACAACAATAATCAAAGCTTTTCTTTGTTTCTTTTTCGATTATGCAGTCTGTAGGTGCAGATTTAAACATAATGTGAAGCTATGTCGCAAAAAGCGTTGAGTGAAATACCGTGAACCAGGAAGTGTGACCTTGAAATGTGATACTCTTAACACGTTTCTTTTAAAAATGTTAACTTGACGTGTTTATTAACTACTACAGGACATTAAGAGAGAACATACGTCGGCAAAGGCCTAACAATCCTCTCTTTATTTACCCTCAATGGAAGTACCACTGGGGGCGCTGTTTCACCGCAGTACATATTCCAGTTAACTCAAAGAGACGCTTGGGTGGGAGACGGAAAAAAAAACACACAAAACAAACAAAACTCTGCATGTGGTTAAAAATTTACTAAGGTTTTCCTTGATCTATCCTAAATCTTTCCTCAAATTAATCAAGGCAAGATTTGAAGGTCAGTTTTATAAAATGATCACTGATGCATTGTGTTTAGACATGGGCAGTGAAGGAGTGCAGGGGTGGATCCAGACTTTATTTGGTGGGGTGGGGGGACTGATTCAACGCAGTTGGGCAATCCGCTCATTCATGGGATGACAAGGTAATGACACCAATATAAAAAAAATGCTAGTAGTAAGCAACTCTTTCCATTGTGAATGTTAACATACACACACAAAAAACTCAAATATTTATTTTATAGACAGCCATAAAAAATATAAAAACTGGTTTGCATATACTTGCTGCCAATTATGAATTGAATACACATTTATTCATATGTGAACTTGAGTTACTCTTTCCTACTTCCCTAGTCTCTCTTATCACTCGTCCATGATGCAGGGTTTAGTCCGTTTGTGATCAAAGGCAAGATGATGTAGACCAGGGGTGCTCAAGTTCGGTCCTCGAGAGCTACCTTCCCGATACTCTTAGTTGTCTCCCTGCTCCAGCACACCTGAATCCAATGAAAGACTCGTTAGCAGGCTTTTAATGAGCCTTTCATTGGATTCAGGTGTGTTGGAGCAGGGAGACAACTAAGAGTATCAGGAAGGTAGCTCTCGAGGACCGAACTTGAGCACCCCTGATGTAGACAGTTGGCTTGATGGTTCACCACACATCTTTGACTGACTTCTTGTCTTAACTTCTCAAAAACAAATGAAGAAATTGACTTGTGTTTTTTTGTTTGTTTGTTTTTTAATCTGGTTTGAGATTGTGCAGTAGGTCAAACCTTGGTCAATTAAGGTACTAAGGTCATGACCTGGACTTCAGTAGAGGGCATTTTAAAATATGTAGTGACCAGAAAAATGTTTCCAACATCAACCGTTGGTAGAGAAATTAGAAGAAACTAACCAGTGAGTTTTTTGATACATTTGCCAGGAATCTCCAAAAACATTTGAATCTCTAATAGTATCATACAGATCATAAATGTTTATTCTACTTCTATGGACACATGATGCAGTGTTTAAAAAAAAAATAAAAAATCATATTGTTGAACACACTGATATATGTTCATCTTTTTTCAGTGAAAGATAATGACTAAGAAATTGTGACTTACATCAGGTTATGAAGTTTTCTCTTGTTTCCTTTTTGTCCTTTTGATTTCTTTTTTGTTCATATATTTTTTCCTCATTTCTTGGGGGGTGGGGAGATCCCTGGATCTTGTAAATCCCTTTGGCTGATCCCTTGTTTTCACTCGGGGTCGCCACAGCAGATCCAAAGTAGGTCTACATGTTCATTTGGCACACGTCTCACACAGAATGCTCTTCCAGACACAACTCCACATTAAATAGAGAAATGTGGCAGGGGTGGGGTTTGAACTAGGAACTTTCCACGCAGAAACCAAGCGCACAAACCACTTGGCCTACACTCCTGCCCCAAAAAGTTACAAAGTCGCTTAAGTATGTTGCACTAAAACCCATGGAAGTGATCAGGTATTGATTTAATCACTGATCTACTGGTTTGTTAGCAACCTGTTCTATCCCTGAGAAGTTGCGTGTGTGGAAGTAAATTGTAAAGTCCGTATGGGTTGGGGGCATTACAAAGCTCGTCAGAATAAGAAATGACAGAATCAGTGGAACAACAAAATTGGCAGAGACATCTGAGAGAGTGCATGAGAGTGTACTGAGGTGGTTGAAATAGATAAGCTATATGTTCATTAATACCAGAGTCAAATGTGGTGAATTAGCCACACCACTGACAAAATGGTATCATTCACACAGAAACATTTGCTTTGAGTCCTACTGTCAGTCAACCTGCCCATCTGTTTCAGTGCCGTTTGGATTTTAATTAAGACGAAACGATAATATCAGCCATAAGCAGCAACATCAGTATAAACCACATGCAGTCTTAAGTTAAAAACAAAACTTAAACCAGGACATGTTACATGTTTTTATGTTGTACTAACTGAAAACTTTATTTCTCTCCCCTCTGTCAAAATCTTTGCTGAAAAGCAAAAAATTGAAATACACAAATTGTGGGATGGACCTAACCTGATTCTGGGCTTCAGTATTGGTGGAGGAATTGACCAGGACCCTATGCAGAATCCCTTCTCTGAGGACAAGATGGACAAAGTGAGTAACTGAGAATTATCCAATGATGTGATTATACAGTAATACATTATGTTCCTTCTATAAACAAGAATGGAAACTGTATCCTGCCAGCTGTTGTAGCTTTTTCAGTTTTATCAGGTAGAACTTTTTTAAACTAGTTTTTAGTTGATTTTTATTAGATGGATTGGCTGTAGCTTGATCTAATAAAACAAACTACGAGGTCTGTTAGAAAAGTATCTGTTTTTATTTTTTGCAAAAACCTGATGGATTTGAATCACGTGTGCTTGCATGAGCCAATCTTGAACTTTCGTGCGCATGAGTGAATTTTTTCACTACTGTCGATTGCGTCATTTGCTGGTAATCAGCCTTTGTGTGAGGACGTGTGTAGTCTCTCGTCGGATTTTCTTTGTAAGGAAATGGCGAAACGACTGGAGCAGCGCGACTGCATCAAATTTTGCCAGAAACTGGGCGACAGCCAGGTGGAAACCATTCGGATTATTCAGACTGCTTTCGGTGACGATCCTATGGGCATCACACAGATTAAGGAGCGGTACAAAAAAGACAGGAGGCAGAGCTGGAGGTAGCAGAGCTGAAGATGTTGAGATTCTCTTTGGGAGTGACAAGAATGGACAGGATTAGGAATAAACATATCAGAGGGACAGCTCAGGTGGGACGGTTTGGAGACAAAGTCAGAGAGGCGAGATTGAGATGGTTTGGACATGTGCAGAGGAGGGACCCAGGGTATATAGGGAGAAGGATGCTGAGGATGGAGCCACCAGGCAGGAGGAGAAGAGGGAGACCAAAGAGGAGGTTCATGGATGTGCTGAGAGAGGACATGCAGGTGGTTCGTGTGGCAGAGGAAGATACAGAGGACAGGGTGAGATGGAAACGATTGATCTGCTGTGGCGACCCCTAATGGGAACAGCCGGAAGACGAAGAAGAAGACAACCGGTTTAAAGACGGCCGCACAATGGTGGAGAGCGCGCCGCGCTCCGGTTGGCCATCGGTTGGATGAAAGTCATATTCAGTGATGAATCTCGAATCTGCATTGGGCAAGGTGATGATGCTGGAACTTTTTGTTTGGTGCCTTTCCAATGAGATTTATAAAGATGACTGCCTGAAGAGAACATGTAAATTTCCACAGTCATTGATGATATGGGGCTGCATGTCAGGTAAAGGCACTGGGGAGATGGCTGTCATTACATCATCAATAAATGCACAAGTTTATGTTGATATTTTGGACAATTGAAAGGATGTTTGGGGATGATATCATTTTTCAAGATGATAATGCATCTTGCCATAGAGCAAAAACTGCAAAAACATTCCTTGCAAAAAGATGCATAGGGTCAATGTCATGGCATAGGGTCAGTGTCAATGAGCAGATCTGATTTGATGCAGGTGTTAATTTGGAGGATGAAAATTTACAGGGTGATTCCATAATTTTTTCCTCAGAATTGAGTGATTCCATATTTTTTTTCCTCTGCTTGGTCTAAAAAGTAACCGTTACTGACTGCCACAATCTTTTTTTTCTTGATTTCTTATAGTGTTTCTTAAAGCCAGAAAGTTGCCATTTGAAATGACTTTAGTTTTGTGTCATGTCTGTGATCTGCTTTTTTTCTACAAAATTAAACTGAATGAAAATCCTCTGAGGCTGGTGATTCCATAATTTTTGCCAGGGGTTGTATTGGTTCTTTTGATCTTTCACAAATAAGGGTGTAACGATTCGTTTGAACAATGATTTAATTCGTGGTTGCCGATACAATTCAAGAATAATGTTGGTTGATTTTAGAACGGGGTGGGCAACTTGTTCCAGAAAGGGCCAAGAGGGTGCAGGTTTTCTTTGCAGCCACTGACTCCACCAGGTGATTTCACTGATTATCACTTTTAGCAGATGGAATCAGTTGCCCCCACTACCCGAACCCGGAAAAGCGGTTGAAGATGAGATGAGATACACAAAACTGTCATCTGTCAGTGCGGTACCAACACAGTTAAAAACAACAACACACCTGGAATGAGCTTATAAAAAGAAAAAGTTGATTTCTAGCCAAAAGGGAGAAGGTGTTTTCCATCTTACCATGTCTGCCTGCTTTAACCACATGTAATGAGCCAATTGAGTGGTTTTATTTATTTATTTTATTCAGCTGCCTATCGTTTAGCTGAACACTCCTAACTTTGCGAATCAAGTGTAGACTGAACAGGCAGAAAGTGAAAATTTGCTGTATTTAGTATCGCAAGGATCAGGCATGATACCCATTTTAAGTGATATACAGCTCAGAACATATATACATATTAAAGAGTGTTTTTGTTCTCTGAAGGGCATCTACGTGACCAGGATTACACCTGGAGGACCAGCAGATGTGGCAGGCTTGAGAGTCGGTGACAAAATAATGCAGGTGTGTAATGAAATTATATCTAGCATTTTGAATTGACAGGAAGGTGGTATTCTGTACTAAAGGCCCTGTCCCACTGGCGTTTAGGAGGATTTGCGTATGGATTGCGCACAAAATTGGCCCATATTCGCCAAACATCCGCAATATCCGTGTAACATGCCTGTATGAGTCAGCCGTCATCCGATCACGCCTGTGGTCATCCGCAGAGGCACGCATGTCCGCAGCCAGGGTTTTTGAGTAGCTCAAAAATCTGGATGCGGATAATATCTACCTTACATGCTTAATTCATACACAATACATACTCACTCTATGCGCTGTATATCTGCCGTTAACTGCTGATATCCGCAACTGACGGGGATTTGCGGCTTGGCAGCGGATTGGGACAGTGTGTAAAATAGATATATTGCGTGCCCATCATGTCCACATCACAAACTAAAATAAGTTGTAGCTACTGCATACAGATTGGCCACTAATAAAGTGTTTTTATTACATCAGCTTTGCAGCTGATTTGCGGACAATCTGTGAATGCATAACAAACGCGTCACGTAAACCCAAAGTACCACATGTGGCAGAAAGCGACATACCTGCCAATCAGTGCCGGTCCGGCTGTGTAGATCCACAAAGACGTAATAGCTGCTGCAATCCAGGACTTTTATTTAACACCAACAAAAGGAAGAGTTGCTATTTAGCCACAACTCACACTGGGGGAAAAAAAAAAACACCGTCTCACACCCCGAGCGGCTTCCCCCCCCTCCCGCTCCCCAAACTCATGAACAGTTAACCCTCGCATGACAACACTCTGTGATCAACTTGTCCAAGTCCAGCACTTGCTCCAGAGGCTGTATTGTTGGTGCGAATAGTGATGCCGAAAGGAGCGAGTGTGCTTATTTTATGACTGCAATGCAGATGCTGTGCATGCGCAACACGTGCGCGATGCATTCATAATACGCCCGTAATACTGCCGTGATAAACTTTGTGTCGGATCAGTTTCCTCACTACATGCTTTATATAACCGTTATTGTTCATCATATATTCGCTATATATTATTAAATATCCGTAATTCATCCGTAAAAATCCGTAATTCATACTGGGACATTTGCCATTTTTGTTGCGGACGACAGTGAACGCCCGCAATTTATATACTCAATTCATGCACAATTAATCCTTTCCCCAGTGGGACAGGGCCCTAAAATATGACATATATGTAGTTGTAGTGCCCATCTTGACCTCAACCCAAGGTCAAGATGAAATGAGATCATTTATAAAATCACAACAAAAATGACCAGCTTTACAGAGTTTGTGTTATATACAGTGAATCCAGAAAGTATTCATAGCACTTCACTTTTTTCCACATTTTGTAATGTTGTAGCCTTATTCCAAAATGGACTAAATTCATTTTTCCCCCCTCAAAATTCTACTCGCAACACCCCAGAATGACAACATGAAAAAGGTTTCTTTTGAAATTTTTGCAAATTTATTGATAAATAAGTAAATAAAGTCTTCTTGAATATGATGCCACAACTTGGTGGACCTATCTTTGGGCAGTTTTGCCCATTCCTCTTTGCAGCACCTCTCAAGCTCCATCAGGTTGGCGGGGGAGCGTTGGTGCACAGCCATTTTTGGATCTCTCCAGAGATGTTTAATCAGATTCAGGTCCGGGCTCTGGCTGGGCCACTCAAGGACATTTACAGAGTTTTCCTGAAGCCACTCCTTTGATATCTTGGCTGTGTGCTTTGGGTGTGAGGTCAAGAGCGCTCTGGAGCAGGTTGTCATCCAGGATGTCTCTGTACATTGCTGCATTCATCTTTCCCTCAATCCTGACTAGTCTCCCAGTTCCTGCCGCTAAAAAACATCGCCACAGCGTGATCTGCCACCACCATGCTTCACTGTAGTGATGGTGCCTGGTTTCCTCCAAACATGACGCCTGGTATTCTCACCAAAGAGTTCAATATTTGTCTCATCAGCTCAAAGAATTTTGTTTCTCATGGTCTGAGAGTCCGTCAGGTGCCTTTTGGCAAACTCCAGGTGGGCTGCCATGTGCCTTTTGGAAGGAGTGGCTTCCGTCTGGCCACTCTACCATACAGGCCTGATTGGTGGATTGCTGCAGAGATGGTTGTCCTTCTGGAATGTTCTCCTCTCTCCACAGAGGAATACTGGAGCTCTGACAGAGTGACCATTGGATTCTTGGTCACATCCCTGACTAAGGCCCTTCTCCCCTGATCACCCAGTTTAGGTTGGCAGCCAGCTCTAACAAGAGTCCTGCTGGATCTGATCTTCTTCCATTTATGGATGATGGAGCCCACTGTGCTCATTGGGACCTTGAAAGCGACAGAAATGTTTCTGTACCCTTCTCCAGATTTGTGCCTCGAGACAATCCTATCTTGGAGGTCTAGACCATTCCTTTGACTTCATTCTTGGTTTGTGCTCTGACATGCACTGTCAACTTATATGTAGATAGGTGTGTGCCTTTCCAAATCATATCCAACCAACAGAATTTACCCCAGGTGGACTCCAGTTAAGCTGTAGAAACATCTCAAGGATGATCAGAGGAAACAGGATGCGCTTGAGCTCAATTTTGCGCTTAATGGGGTCATTATGAGGTATTGTGTATAGAATTTTGAGGAAAAAATAATTTATTTCATCCACTTTGGAAGGTAACATAACAAAATGTGAAACACTGTGAATACTTTCCGGATGCACTATGTTTACTTTTTGCGCTTTTGGTACAGTTGACAGTTTTATTTCTGTCTCCCAGGTGAATGGCTGGGATATGACCATGATGACCCATGACCAGGCTCGAAAAAGACTAACAAAGAAGAAGGAAGAGGTGGTGCGACTGCTGGTGACAAGGAAGTCACTGGAACAAGCTATCAAACATTCTATGTCCGGTTACTACGAAGAGAAGCAGTCATAGAAATCCACGCATTAATGCAGCAGTAACTGGGTGACCTGTAATGAGTCTCCCACAGATGGAAAAATTGTAACCATGACCTTTATCACTACATTGGATGAGCCAGACAGCACACATCTTACACTGTGTAAGTGACATATCCAGACAGCGCAGTGTGCACAATCACTGTGTGGACTCGTTCATCTATGGGAGGAGTGAATTGAGTGAGCTCACTGCACAAGATTAAATTTGATCAAAATCTGTGGAATTAAATAAAAAAAAAAATCCTTCATGAGACTAAAATAGAATAAATAGATTTTTGTACTTCTGGAATGTAGTTACTAACACAATATGAGGAACAAACATGCTCCCGGCATACTTTCTTATCAAGAGGGCTGTTTCAACTAATCAGGCAGCCTTATTTTCTTTTTTGGGGGGGATAAATTTTCATATTTAAAGTGACGTGTGTGAAAGTGACAGCTTTATTATTCAAACCACAAAAAAAACACTTTTTTCACTGTAATTACTGTGTGGTTTGTTTATGCGTGGCTGCACATATCACTTTTTTTTTTAAGTTGACTGCAGCACTACAGTTTTGTTTTTTGTTTTTTTTTCTTCACTTAGTAGATATTTGTCTGATGTTGGCAATCAGTTCTTTGGGAATATTGATTAATTTAAGCTTCTTTTTTTTTAATAAAGGTACATCATGAAAAGTGGTTTTTGTGTGCTACTGGCCAAAACTTGGTTCAGTGCTGAATACGGCACATTACATTTCTTAAAAAAAAAAGCTTAGCACACGTGATTCCTGTCAAAATTGTATCCACAACACGCCCTGCCAAAGTAAACACCATGGCTGATTAGTATATGTAAAGCAGTGTCAGTAATTTTTTTTTCTTCTCTTTATTAGCAGAGGCTTTGTACATCCTTCAGTAATCATCTTGTAGATACTTGTTTGCACTATTTTTCATGGTTTTGTTGATGTTGTGTTTGGGTTTGAGGTCCATCCATCTTCTATTTGGTATTGACACTGTTAAGTAGTTGACTTTGTTTTTCTTGCATGATCTGTGTTTTGTGTAATTCAACACAATTTCATTTCTATTCCCTCTGTTATTGGCTAGATCGCGATGAAAAAAAGCTAAGTTAGTAGCATTTCTGTACTTTTCTATTTGCTATTTATTACTCTGCCAATGTCATGCTAAAATCCAGGATTTCAACCTTAAAAGATGCTGCGGTTGCCCCCCCACCCCCAAATGTGTTTGCTGTCTGTCACTCTGGTAAGAAATAAGATTCAAGATGAGAAAATCAGGTTTACCCAAGCTACAAAATATTGTTTGCTAGCTTGGATGTACTGTATGCAGCAGCTTTACGTTAATTAATTCCAAATATCGAATCAAACTGTCTGTGCTTTCAATGTGTTGTTACTTTGACACGTGATTTACTGTTTTTGATACTGTACAGATTGTATACAGTTGCCTTATCCAGGAACAATATTTTGTTCTTGAAATGACACATTGCAGTAATTGGTGCTGGACTGTTAGTAACATTTGATGGTAGCATTGATTTGGTATGAAAATCTTTTTATATGTGTGTTGTATGATGATGTTACACACTGATTAGTTTTATAAAAAGCCTTCCAGAAAGAGGAAAACCTGCATCTATTAACAGTTTTGCTGATACAGTAATCAATATGAATCACTCTTTTTTGACAATGCAGTGTTGGATAATGTTATATAATCTGTTTTACCCCATTTTGAGCTGCAGTGATTAATCAGTTATTAAATTAACCATTTTGAGACTTCATTAATACTTTTGAGTCTCTATTTTTATTAATTATATATATATATATATATATATAGAGAGAGAGAGAGAGAGAGAGAGATAGTGTGCGTGTTTAATTACAGCACCTGTAACACATTACGAAACAAAAAAAATTTAAATTAATCCCACTTAGATCCATTTTGTTTTGATGTCATTTACTTGGTCTATAAATAAAGATTTTTGTACAGACACATTCTGCTTTTGGTAATTTTGCCAAATCTGCCCACTCAGTGCTTATTTGGTTTGGTTGTGTGTGTTTTTTGCACACTTCTTGCACGGTTCTGTATATATGGTTATTTTTAATCAACTTATAATTGCCACCAATATTTCTGTTATTTGATGGTGTATGTCCAAGTTATTTGTTAAAAGCAGAAATCTATAGGTGTGTAATTAACCTTTGCAGAAAACTGTTTGTGATGCCACTGCATGAAAATGTCACATCATTCAGAGTGAAGTGTGACTGAAAGTGACTTCTTTGCAGTAATGTGATCTATTTTAAATAGGGCCAATGACAAATAATGCTATTGGCACATCCACAGACGTGAGGAATACGAACAGCCTTGGTGTTTCCTGCTGCTCATCTCCACACATACTTCAAACACCTGTTAAATACTGTTCTTACAGAAGGAACTTGCTTCAGTGTATGTTATCGACATATCCAAAATGTGGGGGTCATGTTAGTGGTGATTTTGCACTGACACACTGGTTAGGCTTTAACAATGGTTAATTAAACACTACATGGAGTTTTTATAGGGTTGAAATGGTGTAAAAAAGTTTTGATTTTTTTACATTTTTATCCAGATTTTAGTGTTCAGTGAACAGGTTTGAAAATGAAATGCACCAAATCACTTTTTATCTACCTTTTACACTTTTGTGTGTTTAATATTTAATGTTCAACGTCTCTAAAATTCCACAATTTATGTAGTTTTTTTCCACAGATATTCTCCTGATTTAAGCAAAATTAATAAATAAATAATTGGCATGTTAGGATTTTATTGTAAAATAAGTACTTTTTATGAAAAAAAATATTTGAATACAAGACTCAAAGGTATTGGTAGATGTTCTGGTTGTAATTTACTAGTAAATTAACCAAAGGATTATCAACTCCTCAGAAAATAATTGCTCACAAATTTAAAAAAAAATCAATAGATTAGTCAATTACAAAAATAATCATGACTTACAATCTCTCTTTGTTGTACAACTTAAAAAAAATCTGAAAGGACCCACTTTATGTCGCTGGGTAGACAACAATCAGCTGACATTTAAAAGGAGAGAATCTGTTCCATGAACTTTCTGTGTTTACTGGGGCATTTTGATGCAGAGATCTACTGTAGCTGTGAGCCTGGAATCAATTTCCTTTGACCTAAGGAACTGAAAAATGTGAGTACATAGAAAGTAATGTTTTAATTTTTGTTTTCTCTTGACTTGTTTTGTAAATGAGAGATTTTGTTCGTGCGTGCTGAATAAACCATTCATTCATTCAATTATGAGCTACAATGTTGTGAAAAAGTTTGCACACTTTTGAGCTTTTACACATTTGAAATTAAAATTTCTAAAATGATGTCTTTTTAAACTCATAAGGAAAATTAATCTGTATAGCATAACATAAATAAAAATTAAAGTTGGGGGATGGGTACGTAAACATTTCCAAGTCATTGAATATGCTCATTCATTCATTCTTTTTTTTTTTTGCCACTTATGTCCAGGTTGCTGTGCCATTAGACAAAGCAACTCATCCCACGCTTCCCTGTCCTCAGCCAAGTCAATCTTTTTGTCCTTAGATGGCCTCAGATTTGGAGGTGCTGATTCCCAAACCCACCCAGTGCATATCAGAGGTCACTGTCTCATAAAGCCAACAAAACTGCCGTACATCATCCACAAAAAGCAGAGATGTAATTCTGTAGTCACCAAACTGAACACCCTCCAATCCTCAACAGGGACTCGCAGTCTTGTTTGAGGGCGGGTGTTAAAGGGTTAAAATATGACACATATGACATAATTTCTCTACTTCCGGGGATGGAAATATGGCACTTTCTCTGAGATTTTGGGCAAATTACACGTAAACAAAATGAAAATACAAACAAAAAGTGATGATGTGGTGGAAAGTGGACATGTGGTTTGTTCATGACCCGGAGCTCAATCGAGGCAGTTGTGTAGGAGAGAAAACGTAGCTACCCTGGTTAACTGTGTAGGCTAACACTGACCGACATGAAGGCTCCTATTCGCCTTGTCTTCCCTTCTTCATTGGGAACTGAAAAACTGCACTTTTTGCAACTGCTTCGGTGATTGCAGGCAAAAATAAAACTGCACACTAGAGTGGCTGTCCCTATAAGTGGTCAGATCCTGTGATGTCACACAGGGTTCAAACGAGACTGCGGTGTCCTATTGTTCTTTGAACTCCTGTCCATGAAAATTACAAACAGGTTTGGAGAAAAGGGGCAGCCCTGGTGGAGCCCAACACCAATCAGAAACAGGTCTTATATCATGTTGAAAATTCAAACACAGCTGCTATTTTGGTCGTATAGAGACTGCATCGCACCTTGCTGCAGTACCCCAAACTCTTGCAGAACCTCCTCCAGGACACCTCGGGGGACCTGGGGTAAAGAGCTGGTCCACTGTTCCACAACCAGGACAGAACTGTCATTGCTCCTCCTGAATCCAAGGTTTGACTCTTGCTTTAAATCTCCTCTCTAGTAAACTGGCCTTTGCCAGAGAGGCTGGGATGTGTGATTCTATAATAATTAGCATGCACTCGCCGATCCTCTTTGTTTTGTTTTGTTTTTTTATATAAGGTTGGACTACAACTCCAGTATGCTAATCTAGAAGTATTGCCTAGACTTCCATGCAACACTGAATAGGCACGTGAGCCATAACAGCCCAACAACATCCAGAGATTTTAGCATCTCAGGGCACATCTCATTCACTCTGAACAACTTGCTATTAAGGAGTTTTTTGACTTCCTCAAAGACTTCCGCAAGACAGATAGCACCAGTGACCAGAGCCGCCCAACTCTTCTATTCTTGCTTCCTTTAAGGAGGGCATGTCAGTAGGGTTGAGGAGATCCTCAAAATGTTCTTTCCACTGCTTGATGATATCCCCAGCGAAGGTTAGCTGCTCTCCACCCTTGCTGAACACAGCCTGGGTTAAGAACTATCCCTTTCCTGAGTAGCCTGATAATTTATTAGAACTGCTTTAAGGCTGAGCATAAGTCAGTCATTTCTCACCAAACTCCTCCTACACCCAGGTTTATGACTCAGTCACCACTAAAGCTGCAATCATTCTGGCCTGCCAGTACCTGTCTGCTGATTCTGTAGTTGTTTGTGCCAACTACAGTAGAGGCACCAGGGAAGTTCCTTCAGAGGTATGATTTGAAGGCAGTATGGCTAGATCTTTCCACCTAACACATAACAACAAAACTTTTTTTCACTCATGGTTAGTGGCTGTGTGAAGCCATTTATTGTCAAACAACTGTGTATACTTTTTAAATCATAATGACAACAGAAACTGACCAAATGACCCTGATCAAGAGTTTACATACCCTGATGATTTTGGCCTGATAACATGCACACAAGTTGCTGCAAACAGGTTTGAATGGCTACAAAAGGTAACCATCCTCACCTTTGATTTGTTTGCTTGTAATCACTGTGTGTGTATAAGGTCAGTGAGTTTCTGGGCTACTACCAGACCCTTGCAGCTTTCATCCAGTGCTGCATTGATATTTCTGTTTTCTGAGTCATAGAGAAAGAAAAAGAATTGTCAAAGAAACTGTGGGGAAAGTTAATTGAACTGTATAAAACAGGAAAGGGATATAAAAAAGATATCCAAGGACCCAAGAATGCCCATCAGCCGTGTTCAAACTTTAATCAAAAAGTGGAAAATGAGGGAAACCAAACCACAGCCAGGTAGACCAACAGAAATTTCAACAACAACTGCCAGGAAAGTTGTTCAGGATGCAAAGAAAAACCCACAAATAATTTCAGGTGAAATACAGGACTCTCTGAAACAAAGTGGTGGCACAATAAGAAGGAAGAAAAATGGGCTGCATGGTCGAGTCACCAGAAAAAAGCCATTACTATGCAAATGTCACAAAGTATCCCATTGGAGTAATGAGACCAAAATTTAACTTTTTGGCCACAACCATAAATGTTACATTTGGAGAGGACTCAACAAGACACACCCTTCCTACCGTGAAGCACACAGGTGGATCACTGATGTTTTGGGGATGTGTGAGCTCCTAAGGCACAGGAAACTTGGTCAAAATTGATGGCAGGATGAATGCAGCATGTTATCAGAAAATACTGGAGGAAAATTTACACTCATCAGCCTGGAAGCTGTGCATGGGACGTACTTGGATGTTCCAACATAATAACGATCCAAAACACAAGGCCAAGTTGACCTGTCATTGACTACAGAATAAAGTGAAGATTCTGGAGTGGCCATCTCAGTCTCCTGACTTCAATATCACTGAGCCACTCTGGGGAGATCTCAAACATGCACTTCATGCAAGACAGCCCAGTAATTTACAGCAACTGGAGACGTTTTGCCAAGAAGAATGGGCAGCTTTACCATCAGAGAAAATAAAGAGCCTTATCCACAACTATCATGAAAGACTCCAAGCTGTAACTAACTTTTGATCAGGGTCATTTAGGTAGTTTCTATTGTCATTATGATTTAAAAAGAGTAAACACAGTTGTTTGACAATAAATGACTTCACACAGCTACTAACCATGAGTGAAAAGTTTTTGGTGTTATCATTCAGATTCTCTGAAAAATGGCCAATAAATAAATAAATAAATGCCAGAGTATGTAAATTTATGAGCAAAACTGCAACTAAATGTTTTTGTAATGAAATGTTTGCTGTGCGACACCTCTGTCACTTCACTGCAGAGCCTTTATTTGGTGCACAGCTGAGCTGAAATACCCCCTTTGAGAAATAATTGAGGAGGAAACTGCAGCTAAGTAAGAGTTAATTTTGTTCCACAGATGCCGGGAAGCACAGTCCATTCCACCTGCCTAACCATCATAGTATACTATTACACGATGTGAAGTGGTAGCATGAATATTTCAGCCAGTAAAGTCCACATTAACACGTTGCTAAGTAACTAATGGACTTCATTATAGTGCATTGTGGTGCTATAATTAAATCACCACTGTTGTCTAAGGTGCTTCCAAATGTGGATTACACTTCATGTTTTTGTTGCCATACGAACTGAACTGAGTACTGACTGTGATTGGTTGATTCAGAAGTGCAACAAACAAGCAATTTCATATGTTTTCATTCACTCATCAATTTGCAAAGTTTGGCAATCTGAATTATGAAATAAATAAATGTTCTTTTTCTACAGATGTGTACATTTCTGAATGGGGGTCACACATGGTCCATGACCATGTTAAAGTGGGATAATTGTGTTGCCTGTTGGGAAAGTGTAGTGACACGGACCCACAACAGGGAGCGTAAATGAATGGACAATGAATGAGCCGAAAATAGAACACTTTACTGTTGTGAATGTGCACCACGAAATACAGAATCTTATATGTAGTCAATCTACAAAAGTGACGTGTGGGCAGGCTCGAGGATAGAAGACGTCTGTCCAGAGAGGAGCCGGAACCCACACGATTTCCACCGCCACCGAACCCGGAGAATACTGGAGCCGCCAAGTTCCGAGTCCCCAGGTGGTCACCGTCTCCGGCTGTCGGATCTGGTACTGCTGGCAAGAAGCAGAAACAATCAAGGGTGGGTGTGAGCACACACCCAGCAAACAGTCAGCAAAACCAGCAGTTATTCTCCAGGTGGGAAAAAACACCTCCACCTCAAACATGGTAACACAGTTGTGCAGAGCCTGAGAGCTACTTATCCATTTTGGCGTGAGGGGTGAAGAGCGTCACTCCTACACAGTCCACAAAACCCAGCTGAAAGCAGTCAACAGGATCTCCTGCAAAAACTCAGAGAAAAAGATCACATGCGTACGGCACAGTCAAACGGCTGAGAGTTTACCTTCTTGGCTTGAAGATATCAGCAGGGAGGTGGAGTTGCTGCCCGGCTTTTATGGAGATGATGAGGTGGTGATGAGTGACAGCTGTCAGGTGGTGATGAGAGACAGCTGTCACTCCCGGCTGCTCACGTGAGGCGGCTGCGCCCTCTCGTGCCTGAAGCCCGCACTTCAGGCAGGGCGCCCTCTGGTGGTGGGCCAGCAGTACCTCCTCTTCAGCGCCCCCCCCCCCCCCCCCCCCTCAACGGGCGCCTCCTGGTACCCGACCAGGCTTGTCGGGATGACGGCTGTAGAAGTCGGCCAGGAGGGCCGGATCCAGGATGAAGCTCCTCTTCACCCAGGAGCGTTCCTCAGGTCCATACCCCTCCCAGTCCACCAAGTACTGGAACCCCCGGCCCATCTGACGGACGTCCAGGAGCCGGCGGACCGTCCAAGCCGGCTCCCCGTCGATGATCCGGACAGGAGGTGGTGCCGGTCCGGGAGCACAGAGGGGTGAGGTGTGGTGTGGTTTGAGTCTGGAGACGTGGAATACCGGGTGGATCCGCAGTGAAGCTGGGAGTTGGCGCTTCACTGCGGCCGGACTGAGGACTTTGAGGATCCTGAAGGGGCCAATGTACCTGTCCTTCAGTTTCAGGGAGTCCACCTGGAGAGGGATGTTCTTTGTAGATAACCACACCTCCCGCCCGGGCTGGTATGCAGGGCCCGGGGAACGCTGGCGGTCTGCATGGGCCTTAGCCCTCATCTGGGCCTTCAACAGGGCAGAACGGGCGGTGCGCCATACTCGACGGCATCTCTGCAGGTGGGCCTGGACCGAGGGCACACCGACCTCTCCCTCCACCATGGGAAACAATGGGGGCTGGTACCCCAGACACACCTCAAACGGGGAGAGGCCGGTGGCAGAAGACACCTGGCTGTTATGAGCGTACTCGATCCAGGCCAGATGGGTGCTCCAGGCCGTCGGGTGCGCGGATGTCACACAGCGGAGGGTCTGTTCAAGTTCCTGGTTGGCCCGCTCTGCCTGTCCATGATACCCGGACGAGAGGCTCACGATCCGAGACAATGTCAGTTGGTATCCCATGCAGACGGATGACATGGTGGACCAGGAGGTCTGCGGTCTCCTGGGTCATTGGGAGCTTCGGGAGGGCCACGAAGTGGGCCGCCTTGGAGAAGCGGTCCACTATCGTGAGGATGGTAGTCATGCCCTGGGACAGCGGGAGGCCCGTGACAAAATCCAGGCTGATGTGGGACCGGGGCGACGAGGCACCGGAAGCGGTTGAAGGAGTCCTTGAGTCTTAGTGTGGTCCGCCTTGCCCCTGGCACAGGTGGTACAGGCCTGGATATATTCCCAGACATCAGCTTCCATAGACGCCCACCAGAAGCGCTGCCGGACCACTGCCACGGTTCTTCGCACCCCTGGGTGGCAGGAGAGCTTACAACCGTGACAGAAGTCCAAGACCGCAGCCCTGGCGGGACGTACAAACAGTTCTTCGGACCGGTTCCTGGGTCCGGGCTCTGTGCCAGGGCCTCCCGGACAGTCTTCTCCACGTCCCAGGTGAGGGTGGCCATGATAGTGGACTCAGGAATGATGGGCTCCGGTGGATCCGACAGCCCTGTTTTGACTTTGTCTTCGTGTACCCGGGACAAGGCATCCGATCTCTGGTTCTTGGTCCCGGGGTGATAGGTGATCTGGAAGTCAAAACGTCCGAAGAACAGTGACCAGTGGGCTTGCCTGGGGTTCAGCTGCTTAGCGGTCCTGATATACTCCAGGTTCCGATGGTCTGTGAAAACCGTGAATGGCTCCGAAGCTCCCTCCAACAGGTGTCTCTACTCCTCAAGAGCCTCTTTCACCGCAAGGAGTTCCCGACTGCCCACGTCATAGTTCCGTTCAGCCGGGGTCAACCTGCAAGAAAAGTAGGCACAAGGGTGAAGAACCTTATCGGACTCCCCGCTCTGGGACAGCACGCCTCCTATCCCTGAGTCAGAGGCATCCACTTCAACCACAAACTGGCGGCAAGGATCGGGCTGCACCAGAACTGGTGCAGTCGAAAACCGACGTTTCAACTCCCTAAACGCGGCTTCGCACCGATCCGACCAGGTGAAGAGGACTTTTGGGGAGGTCAGGGCTGTCAGGGGACTACTAACCTGACTGTAGCCCTTAATGAACCTCCTGTAGAAATTTGCAAAGCCGAGGAACTGTTGCAGTTTCCTACGGCCAATCTCTCACCGCCGCAACCTTGGCCGGATCAGGGGCAACGGAGTTGGAGGAGATGATGAACCCCAGGAAGGACAAAGAAGTGCGGTGGAACTCACACTTCTCGCCCTTCACAAACAGCCGGTTCTCCAACAACCGCTGCAGGACCTGACGTACATGCTGGACATGGGTCTCAGGATCCGGGGAAAAGATGAGTATATCGTCCACATATACGAAGACAAAATCGGTGCAGGAAGTCCCGCAAGATGTCATTTACCAAAGCTTGGAACGTCACGGGGGCGTTAGTGAGGCCGAATGGCATGACTAGGTACTCAAAGTGACCTAACAGGGTGTTAAATGCTGTCTTCCACTCGTCTCCTTTCCAGATCCGAACCAGGTGATACGCATTCCTAAGATCTAATTTGGTGAAAATTTGGGCTCCATGCAGGGGCGTGAACACTGAATCCAACAGGGGCAAAGGGTATCAGTTGCGAACCGCAATCTCGTTCAGCCCTCTGTAATCAATGCATGGACGGAGTCCGCTGTCTTTCTTGCCCACAAAAAAGAAACCAGCACCCATCGGGGAGGTGGAGTTCCGGATCAGCCGGCAGCTAACGAGTCCCGGATGTAGGTCACCATTGATTCGCGCTCAGGACGTGAGAGGTTGTACAGCCTGCTGGACGGGTACTCAACGCCCGGGATCAAATCAATGGCACAATCGTACGGACGGTGCGGGGGAAGGGTGAGCACCAAATCTTTGCTGAAAACGTCAGCAAGATTGTGGTCCTCGATCGGCACCGCCGTCAGATTGGGGGGGGACTTTAACCTCCTCATTAGCAATTAAACCGGGGGGAACCGAGGATCCTAAACACTCCCGGTGGCAGGTTTCGCTCCACTGTGCCACAACCCCAGATGGCCAATCAAGCCGGGGATTGTGTTTTACCATCCACAGGAAGCCCAAAATCACGTGGGAGGTAGAAGGAGTAACAAAAAACTCAGTCTCCTCCTGATGATTCCCAGACACCACCAGAGTTACTGGTTGTGTCTTGTGTGTGATTAAAGGGAGAAGGGTGCCATCTAGTGCCCTCACCTTCAATGGTGAAGGGAGCGCCACTAGAGGGAGCCCTACTTCCCTTGCCCATCTGCTGTCCAGCAGATTCCCTTCTGACCCCGTGTCCACCAGTGCTGGGGCTTGAAGGGTTAAATCCCCACTCAGGATCGTAACTGGGAGACATGTAGAAATACCTGTATGTCCCACGTGAATGTCTTGGCCCACCCTTAACCCAATTTTTAAGGGCGGGCGTTTGTGTTTAACCACTTGGGGCAGTCTCTCTGCAGATGCTCACTTGAGCCGCAGAAAAAGCACTCCCCGCGGGCCAGTCTCCTCTGTCTGTTAGATGATCTCAATTTGGCCCTGCTCGTGTCCATAGCATCGTCAGCAGGGGGAGCTGTTGCCACACGGAGCACCGAGGCTGTGGAGCTTGGGGAGGGTGGAACCTTTTCGGACCCGGAAGGGAGAGGGACGGCGCGTGCCCGGCCACATCCTTCGTCTCACTCCCGACGGCGTTCTTCTAACCGACTGTCTAATCGTATAACTAGATCAATAAGCCCATCCAAATCCCGCGGCTCATCCTTAGCCACCAGGTGCTCCTTCAGGACCGACGACAGTCCGTTTATGAAGGCGGCGCGGAGCGCAGTCGTATTCCAGCCAGACCTCGCAGCCGTAATGCGGAAGTCGACTGCATATTCAGCTGCACTCCGACGCCCCTGTCTCATAGACAGCAGCACGGTTGAAGCGGTCTCACCTCTGTTAGGGTGATCAAACACCGTTCTGAACTCCCTCACAAACCCAGTATAAGAGGTAAGGAGCTGTGAATTCTGCTCCCAAAGCGCCGTAGCCCAAGCGCGTGCCTCACCTCAAAGCAAATGAATCACATAAGCCACCCTACTGGAATCTGACGCGTACATCACGGGACACTGTGCAAAGACGAGCGAACACTGCATTAAGAAGTCAGTGCACGTCTCCACACAACCTCCGTACGGCTTTGGGGGACTTATGTATGCTTCAGGGGATGGTGGGGGGGTTCGTTGAATGACCAGTGGAACGTCTATATTCGGCACCGGATCAGCAGGAGGAGGAGCCGCAGCAGCGCCCTGAGCGTGCGCTTCCACCTGCGCAGTGAGAGCCTCCATCCTGCGGTTGAGGATGACATTCTGCTCGGTCATCAGATCCAACCGAGCAGTAAAGGCGGTGAGGATTTGCTGCAGCTCACCAATCACGCCTCCTGCAGATGCCTGTGCACCCGGCTCTCCCATTGGTTGTCCAACAGATGGTTGACGCCCCTCGGGATCCATGACGTTGGCCGAGATATCCTGTTGGGAAAGTGTAGTGACACGGACCCACAACAGGGGGCGTAAATGAATGGACAATGAATGAGCCGAAAATAGAACACTTTACTGTTGTGAATGTGCACAACGAAATACAGACGATTACAGAATCTTATATGTAGTCAATCTACAAAAGTGACGTGTGGGCAGGCTCGAGGATAGAAGACATCTGTCCAGAGAGGAGCCGGAACCCACACGATTTCCACCGCCACCGAACCGGAGAATACTGGAGCCGCCAAGTTCCGAGTCCCCAGGTGGTCACCATCTCCGGCTGTCGGATCTGGTACTGCTGGCACGAAGCAGAAACAATCAAGGGTGGGTGTGAGCACACACCCAGCAAACAGTCAGCAAAACCAGCAGTTCTTCTCCAGGTGGGAAAAAACACCTCCACCTCAAACACGGTAACACAGTTGTGCAGAGCCTGAGAGCTACTTATCCGTTTTGGCGTGAGGGGTGAAGAGCGTCACTCCTACACAGTCTACAAAACCCAGCACCCAGCTGAAAGCAGTCAACAGGATCTCCTGCAAAAACTCAGAGAAAAAGATCACGTGCATATGGCACAGTCAAACGGCTGAGAGTTTACCTTCTTGGCTTGAAGATATCTCGGCAGGGAGGTGGAGTTGCTGCCCGGCTTTTATGGAGATGATGATGAGGTGGTGATGAGTGACAGCTGTCAGGTGGTGATGAGAGACAGCTGTCACTCCCGGCTGCTCACGTGAGGCGGCTGCGCCCTCTCGTGCCTGAAGCCCGCACTTCAGGCAGGGCGCCCTCTGGTGGTGGGCCAGCAGTACCTCCTCTTCAGCGGCCCACACAACATTGCCGTGGAAATGCAATTTGCTCTTTTAACTTTGGTTTCACACCTGATTGGAAGCAGAGACATCAATAGTCTCAGATTTGATTGATTTGTTTGTGAGATACAGGAGATTTCACAACAGGTGCATTCAGTGGGTCTATAAAGGCCACAGAAGAGCATTACTTTATGTGGAAAAGTCCAAGATGAATAATCATTGAGGTCTTGACCCATGTTAACAGATGCTGTGTGACCAGGTTTAACGTAACACAGTTGTGACCGTAGATGCGAGTGTGAGTGAAAATGAGTTTGTCTGTCTCATCATGGCAGTCCCAGGATGGTGAAGAAGATTGTCTCTTGATCAATTCCTAGATGGGATGGTGGACATGAAGATGACTGAACAGGCCCAGCCTTGACGTGCGCTGGTTCTGACAGACGCTGCATGTGGTTGCTCTGAGCAGTGCTTCTGCTGGTCAGAATTTTGCTGGCTCTCCTTCCTCTTTCTCCTCTTTTCCTCTGTGTTGTTGGTCTGCATTTTTTCAAAGACTTCCACTCTCGTGTGGATCATTATTATCATTATGAAAAGTGGGTCATGTTCTCCAGGACCTGTCCATGGAGTTTCACAGCAGGAAACTTTGGATTGACCATATTGGGTGGAGGCTGATACAGGACCTGTCTTCTTCAGGTTGATGAAGAAGACAGGTCCTACACCAAGCCTGGTGTACGATTCATCAAAGGCTTCAAGGATTTTCTAATGACCTTCTTCTGTAATGGATGACATGCTGCTGTCAATGGCATACTGGAACTCTGGGTGGTGGTGATTTTATTCTTGGCTGTCACTCTGCTCGGGTTGAGAAGCTTTGCATCTGTTCTGTACACAATGTCAATGGATGGTGGAACCTTGTCCTTGAACCCAAGCTGAGTGACAGTCATCTTTGTGGCAAGAATCCTTGGTGAAGAGTGTTGGAGAAGGGACCTCCTTCTTTAAAGACCTCAATGGGAATGTTGTCTTCCCTGGGTGCTTTGTTGTTTTTCATGCCTTTAAGAGCAACAAGACTTTCTTCGAGAGTTGGAGTTTGGCTGATTTCTTCAATGATATCTTGTCTTGGTAAATGGCTGAGCATTTCCTCCTCATCAGTGATTAGGTGGGTGTTCAAGATGTCTTCAAAGTGTTCTTTCCTTCGAGCACTAATGTCATCTTTGGTCTTCAGCAGGCTCAGACCTTCCTTGTTTCAAAGAGGTGCTTGCCCTTCGTGAAGTGGCTGTAGATTGCTTTGGTGGCATTGAAAAAGCCTCTACTGTCATTCCCGTGGGGAGGGCTTGGATTTTAGCAGCTTTGTTTTTTCAGTTTGCAAGTTTCATTTTGTAGAGTTGCTTCGCTTTGCTGGAGTTGAGACTTTCTCTCTTGTGAACCTCTTTCTGGAGGGTGAGGAAAGCTTTTCGCTTTTGGTCGAGACATTGGAGGATCCGGTCATTCTCATCAAACCAGTCCTGATGCTTCCACTTCCAGTGTCGGACTGTTTCTTGGCAGGCAGGTTGTTATAGCCGTCTTGAACTCCTCCCAATGTTTAGGAACCAAGATGGTGTAATTCGTGAGGAGTTCTTTCATTAGGTGCTGTTCAAACTATGCTTTTGTTTCTGGGTCTTTGAGCTTGGTGATATTGAACCTTTTGACAGTTTTGCAGTGTTCAGGCCTCCTTTTGGGGTGGATGTTCAGTTGGATCCTGGAACAGATGAGTGCCCACTTAGTACTGTCTGCTTCTAGTCTGTGGCTGACTGAGGCCTGCTAGCTCTGACAATGATTAGCTTAACTTTGACGATCACAAACAGCCAACAACAGGATGACACACTTATTAACAACAGTTCACTGGAACATCTCATTTACTGTTTCACTGATGTTGACATGAAAACTGCCACCAACCTGTTGAAATTCTTTCTGGAAGTCAGCGTGTCGGTCCTCCGCAGCTATGCTAAAGTGTTAGCACTTAAACGTTTGCTCGTAGCTTCTGTAAACTTGTTCAAATGTGACATATTTCTAAACAGCGCTCATAAACAGGTCAGGGGAACTGTGCAATTGTCTTCTTTAATCAGCTAATACCACTTCCTACTTTTGTTTTGCTGCTTTATATCCAGAACGTCGCTGTTTGAATACAAATGGCACAAACCTGTTGCGGTTTGTAGGCTGCATGCATGTCAGATACGTCGATGTAAGTGTGAGTGTACACGGACCTGAACATCATGAGTGGGCGTGAGAGCACGAAGGGTTTCAGAGAGTGAATTTTACTAAGTGGTGAGCATGAGCATGTTGTCATAGCAATGACTGCCCTCTCTCTCTCTCTCTCTCTCTCTCTCTCTCTCTCTCTCTCTCTCTCTCTCTCTCTCTGCACTCCTTGAGAACCCACAGTCATCAAAAACATGGTTTTAATGAGATCATCTCATTTTTAATCACACAAACCTCTTTAGACATATCACAAAATTGTGATGCGCATTAACA